>NC_052518.1:35283980-35481117 GCF_014356525.2 Nilaparvata lugens
TTGGAAGCTATCACACAGATACCTGCATGCACTTACACATGATTTCAGCTGGTTAATATACAACATAATTTACAACTTTTACAGCAACAAACTGATACGGGTTGGAATATCAATGTGCGGTTATCGCCATGCATTTTCTCTTGGAACTCTGTATTTAAATCATGTAATCACATGACTACCTTCTCATTGAAAAAAATTAGTTTGGATTCATATGAGGGACATAGATGTTGAAGCGACAGAGTAATTTTTGAAGAGTAATATCTCATTTCAAATAGAAAACCTACTGTCAAAGTATTATTGTAAAATAAATATTTTGATGTTTCCATTATGTTTACTAACTCTGTATATTTTAAAGTTGCGGGTTTCAAAGATTACAAGACAAAAGTTCTTTAATGAGTTCTCCAATCCAGGAGGTCACTAGTTATAGTAATGACTAATTATTGAAATTGAAAAGGATATATCATTCATATATTGATGTATAATTTTTATAATTGCGTTTTACAGAGGTGTCTGTTCCAAACATTAATTATCCTGGACTACTGATGGACAACAACTTCTTGTATCTAACAAGCTCTGCGGACCGTACTGACCAGTCATTGATATTATTTTCAATTCTATCCTACTACTCCATTCTACATATCCTCTATTTTGAACTATAACTTATAACAGTATGTAACACGGATCATGCATTATCTCATTATAATATAATCAACGTATCATTGTAATATCATGTTGTTTTTAGATGTAGTTATGCGGGACATCTATACTCATTAGAAATAGTTTTTGAAACTCACATAGACCTCTCATATAAGCTAGTAGTTTTAAATATACCTAATCTTATTTCTTAGTGTTTTCTCGTAGACAATTTCAAATCAATGATGAATGGTATCCCAAAGTTAGACTTTTTCTCTTTCATTTACCTCAACTCGGTGTTAGATGCTCATGTATTCTTATATTAGCTCTCTTTCTCTCTACTTTGATATTTAAACATGTAGGCTAATATCAAGAAACTGCTACTTCGATGTCAATTTTTATTATAACTGGACTTATACAACTTATACTATTTACTACATTATTTGTGTAATATACATTTTATAATTTATCGTACTACTCAGCATCTCGTATTCTTCTGGAGATATTCCAGGTGTTAGTTTTTGTTAAATCCAATTGTTTCAATCGCATTATAAAAATGAAAAGTGTAAAATATAGTTTATTCAATTTCATAATGAGCAAATTTACTTAAAACTTTGACTAAATTCTATTCAAAATAACTTTCAGTCAATGATCTTTATGATTGAAATATATCTTGTGATGTACGTTATCCATATTATATTCACATATTCATTTCTTATTCTTCAGGATCGCTGTTCATTCAATTTATATTCATGTAAAATTGTCGTAACTAAACTCAAATTAAGTTTGATATTTTTATAACTTGTTTATTTCATGATAATCCGATGATGTTTGATGATTAGATGCTGTATGTTATCATTATTATTCCGAAATTGACATTGATCGGTTATATTGATTGGAAAATGAGTTATTTCAATGCTTGTTGAGTCAGATCAAGTGTCTTATGAAGTTTTGAGACTCATTTTTTTAAATTAGCATTTTTAAATACATCTCAAAATACCGTGGGTTACATTGTTTGAAACTTCCATTTTCTGCAATTTTGATATGGAATATGATAGCATCTCAGCCATTTTATCTGCAAAAGAAATTGATGGCATTTTCCAATTTATCGTTCACTGCATTTCATTTTATTTGTCTAAAATGGTTGTATTAAACATTTTTATTGTTTATAATGAGGTCAGTATAACGATTTGATCAGATTATTCAATTATTTATCAGACAGAAAGAAAGATGCAGTTAGGGATTTGGTAATTTAATGTATAGAATTAACCACTGAACACAGCTTGCCTAGCTTTGGAGGCTTTCATTTAGTAATTACCTTTGATTTAAAATAATACACATCTATTTACTTTCAAGTTATCAATGCACTAATTACAATAGTAATGATTCTATTGTAATGAATATGTGTGGTTCTTATTATATGTATTGCTCTTATCTACTAATAAATTATTCGAAGTGCAGCATTGATATTTGTTGTCGTATGCTATGGGAGACTTTCTTTCTTATTTATGGATATTTGTCGTATTATTTCGACAGGATTTCATTTAGTATAATTGAGTTGATAATTCAATTTGTTCATCACATTCTTAATCTATGGCACCACATTCGCATCACTTTGAAGTACCGTATGCCTGTTTTCATTTTCAAAAATTACATTGCAGCTCCAAGTGGATGAACTTTTTGTTCTTTAGTAATCAACTACTAGAATCAAAATGTTTGGTTGCTTGACAATAATTATCTATAACATTTTGCACAACTTGATTTTTCAATGAAAATCTCAATACAATATTATTAAAAAGCCTCCAATCAAATTTCACTTGATAACCATGAATACAATCAATACAACCTTTAGAAAGTTTTATAATATTTTTGTACATTTACCAATCAATTTTGTTTTATCAATCATATCATCTAAGTTAATTATTAATGATTATTTTATATTTTATTGTGTTTGTATATACAATAATGTACCATTCTGAATTGTGTAATATATATTTTTCTGGAATACAATATGCAAAAGTATTATATGACCGTAGGTCAAATTTCAATGATTGCTAACCTCCAAGAGATTGAAATAAACAAAAAATTTTTTTATATTATATTAGTTTTAGCAATCCAAGCATATCTTCTCTATTCCGCCCTTACTCAACAAAAAAAGAAGAATTTTTAGAGAATTTTTGCCAAGTGAGCTGAAGTCAAAAAACGACTTTCTGAATTTGCACTTTGACTGAGATGTGTTAAACAGTGTTGAATGTTTCACACAGTTTTGTAGCTAAGACATTTTAGAAGTATTTTATTAATTATCTATTAATTGTATATACCTGTTCGGTATTAGCCCAAGTAGATATAGCATTTTCACGACAAGTACTTTTATAATAAAGACATTTTATACTTCTATTTTCTTTGAAACAATTTTGTACTGAAATTCTATTTTTCTCGTCTCTGGAAGAAATAATTTTTTGAAGCTTCAGCTAGACTAAGAATTTAATGCAGCCTAGATGAAAAAAATGTCTTGTACGTAATAAGGCTATGATAGGAGAACTTTATAGTACACTTTCAAGTTTTATTGCATACAAATAATGATAATACTAAACTGCTAAAAAATTATAATAATTTATTGATTTAGTATTATTTTATCTATTGGTAATGCAATTAATAATAATACAATTAAATAAATAATTAATTAAATAATACATTGAGTATTAATAGCGATTTTAATTTTTATTAAATCGTAAATCAAGTAATCAAGTAGATATGATTTCATGTCTATATATTTCCATAATTTTTCATTGTTTCAGCTATATTAGAATTTTCATTTTGTAAAAAAATATTCTTAGGGCCCCATTACAGCTGCATATTTTTGTTTATTGATAAGGTTAGCAAATTATGAATTCCTTTGTCATCGTATAGTTATCGATCAGATTGTGCAATATATGACTTGCATATAAATCTATGCATATAATTGTATGAGAAAACATCTGACGAAATTCAAATTGAGGCCTTTCCCTTATGAACTATCGAAAATTGATATCTAAATTAAATTTATAATTTTAACTTCATGTTATAGTTGTTTGAAGAAAATTTATAAAATATTTCAAACCATGATAAACATAACTCAAAACCTCCAATTTTCACCAGATAGACACAATTTGATTTGAAAGCTAGCCACAGATATGTGAAATTGCATATCAAGAGCTGACACATTATTGAAAAACTTATAAAAAAATATGCTGGTCCAATGAGCCTTCACATTTTAGTTTCTGATTAAATCTTTGAGAATATTATATATTAAGCAACTATTTATTTTGCGGTTCATTATGTAACATCAATTAAAATCTTCTGCAACCTATTTTAATCAAATATGTAGCTGTGCTGTAGCATTCATGTGTGCTATCATGGAAACAGTTGAAATTTCACTCAATTCTTATTAAATATCTTGTTAGCATGCCGTAGATTAAAAGTTTAGTAATTCAAGTTGGATTTCTGATATAGATTTGTTGAGAAATATTATGAATTATGTTAAGAATTAAAATGTGAATTGTAAAATAGCTACACGGAATTAGGAATTTATTTTCTCATACCTTTTAGGATTTCTGTTATGAAATAGAACCAGATAATTCACTTCTGCTCTTGATTATTTCGAAATAAAACTGCTTTTAATAATTATTAGGAAATCAATAATATTGTGTAGTTGATTTCAATATTGTTGTGCACAAGTAGTTCTACATTTTTTTACTTTAGGCAAAATAATAATTATTTTTTATATAAAGTTCCCTCATTTTTACCAATCTTTGGAAAATATATTCAGTACAAGAACCTGTAATCGATACAACCAATTTTAATCGTGTAGATTTATATCAATTTTAATCATATACTAGATTATAGGCTACATAAGTAGATTTGTATGTTTTAGCAGTAACCTAATTCTTTCATTAGGTGTAAATATCACTTTATGTTGACTGTATTTTGAAAGACAGAATAGCATACTTTTATGTTTCCTGAATGACGTCAATTTAATAATGAAATCTATCAACATTAGGCTTTCAATTTATTCAATTCTATCTTCAAATTAGTTCGTTCAATACTAAAATTTGTACAAATGATTATTTTATGATCGTGTATAAATTCTGTTATATATCTATCTGGTGGTGTTGATGATACTGTGATCTTACATTACATTATCTATTCACATAGATAAGATAATGTGATCTTACATTACATTATCTATTCAGATAGAACAAAAAAGTGATAATTTAAAAATTAAGTTCAAATCCCTCCTTTATTTAAATTGGTCACAACGTCCAATTGATTACAGTACTGTATTTCGAATATAGTATTTTCATATGTTTGTACATTTATATTTTTGTAATGATTTTTTGTACTGTACTTTCTATCAATAAATTGAGAGAGCTTTCGTGTAATATATTTATATTTTTTTTCTTTGATTGAAGATCTTGTCTTATTCTCCTTTTCAACCCTTCATTATACGCGGCTGATCTGAGAGATCAGGAAAAGGGGTATTTTTGGATGTACAACACCTGAGGGTAGAAGCACAAAGTCGAGTGCACTGGTGTTTTCTTGGGAGGGCCTCACTTCTTATGGATTTCAATTCATTCTGCCTATAAAATTGGATAAACATAACGTGAAAGGTTATTATGTTGGTATTATTCGGAATCTTTTGATAATTTTAAATGAAAACACAAAGAACGAAAACATTCAATACAGAATGAAATGAAAGTCACCCATCTTGATGGGTATTTATTGATATTTACCTTTTAGTATTTTTTTGTATACGGCATTAGTTGAAGATTTTCGGATGAGTTGAATGATCATAAGTGATGAGTGACCTGGAAAAGTCAGGGAATTTATTTGAAAGTCAGGGTAAAAAGTTGGCACCATCAAATTAAAGAAAAAAATTGAAAGATTCTAAAGTAGTGTAATTTTTGGGGGCGCGACAGTCGAGGCCAGCGACATTAGAGGACTGTTATCCAGTCCTCTACGGTCGTAGGCCTCGACTGTCGGGAGTGTACGAAAATTGAAGAGTCCTCTACTGTCGCCTAACGCAGGCGACATTTGAGGACTCTTTTTTAGGAATCCTCTGCGGTCGCAGGTCTCAACTGTCGGGGCTGTTCAAAAATCGAAGAGGCCTCAACTGTCGCCTAACGCAGGCGACATTTGAGGCCCCTTTTTCAGGAGTCCTTTACTGTCGCTGGCCTTGAATGTCGCAGGTTTCGACTGTCGGGCCTGTACAAAAATTAGAGAGTCGCTTGCAGCAGACGATAGTTGAGGACACATCCTACTGCGATACCAGACTGTACCTGTACTAATGGGTCAATAGTGCATCTTTATCTAATGTATAATAGATGTTATGAAATACATTTTGTAATTATTATAACATCTGATTTGTTGAAAACCGAATAATGGAAACTTCCTTCATGAAAAAAAGCATATGAACTTTGAAGGATCGTAGGGCTTATCTTTAAAGGATTTTCAGAACGAAAATAGACCTATGACACTTGTCGGTATACAGGCCATCAATGTGAAGAATTAAAGCTTAATCAGTCAAGTATTCCAAGCGTGATGAGCTCACAGACAGAAAGACAGACACCATCTCTTCTTATATATAGATAGAAGATGGATGGATGTATAGATTTTTCAATGATGGAGGCATAATGCAGTAGTAATAGATTCCCATTACTTGAAAATATGTTTAGGGACCACCATTCAAGTACTGGAATGTATATCATATCAAACATACTACCGGATGAACTGAATGCTCTTTTCAATTTGATAAGACTTGACCACCTTTGTTGACGAAACCTAATTGGAAGGTGGAAAGATGCGGGTTTCTGCATTTTACATGCTGAACTTATTAGAAATAAAAGCTTATTTATTGACATAAAACATCTTCCAGTGCATAGTCAACATCAAAACAATTTAAAAGCTACAAAATTGATAAGCTTCAGAGAATCGAAAAAGGTTACATAGTACGATGATTAGAGTAATAACCTTCTTATATAATCTAGGAAGTTGATCTGAAAAATCGGCCACTTTATATAAACATTTTTCCTTAAAAATATTTTTACTTTCCTTGCCCTATTACCATAGGTAAGGAAAGTATTGCTTTCCAAAAAAAATTAAGGTACCCTAATTTCATGTTTTCTATACGTTTCAAGGTCCCCTGAGTCCAAAAAATTGGCTGATTTAGCTAAAAACTGACAAACATTTATAATTTCTCTTCTGAATATTCAGTAATCAATCAAAATCTTTTCAGATACCACAATCTTTCCTAGACACCGATTGGGTTTTGATGTTTTTGGACAATTATTTCTATTTTTGTCAACTTTATTATATTCCAGTATTTTCAAGCTTGTTAAGCATTTCTGGAACTTTTCTCTAATCTATAAATTTGATCTTGTCGGTGATATTTTTTCATAAGACACGCAATTATAATTTTATAATTCAATACCGGCAATAATTATAGCTGCAGAATATTTTTTCAATGCGAGAGGTTTTAATAGAAGCAACGAATCAAACAATCTCTCTCTCTCTCTCTCTCTCTCTCTCTCTCTCTCTCTCTCTCTCTCTCTCTCTCTCTCTGGAATGGACATTGATATGTCCAAAGCTCCGCCAATTTATGTTGATGCATAACAATATGATTATTATCTATAGTTATTATATTACAAATTGCTTTTTCATATAATATACAGTTCAATAGTTATTTTCTTAGTCTATATTATGCAAATTCATCTATAACTTTGCTGTATTGTAAGCTATTGTATATAAGTGTATAAGCCAGTATATATTGTAATCTACATAAATAAAGTACTCAATCAATCAATCAATCTCTCACTCTCTCTGGTCTTCAAACCTTGCACACGGAATAAATAATCAATCAATCAATCTATCTCTCTCACACGAGTTTTCCCTTTATAATAGCCAATTTGATGAATCATTGATTTGAAACAGAGCCACCGTTCTGTATTATTATTATTGTTAATAATAGTATTATTATTCTTATTCAAAGAAATATAACAATAGCATTCGAAATAGATATAGTCAATTCTACCTTTCACACATCTCTTTCAACTTCCCTTCACCACCAACTCTCTTATCTAACTTATTTTAACTATCTATCTTATTTCAACTATCCTCCAACTTATAGGAAATACTGACAAATTCTAGTGAATCACACTCCTCTTCCTTCTTTTCTTTTATCTCTTTCTTTTTTCTTCTGTTTTTTCCTTTCTTTTTCATCCTCTAATTCTATTTTTTCTTAACTTTTTTGTTGAACTTCTCCATTATATCTTTTCCTTTTCTCAACTGCACTTTCACTTTCATCTTTCCAGTGGAAATTTCATCTTTTAGTGAAAATTATATCCATGATAATTTTTTCCAACGATCATGAACTTGGCCGATTTAAGTGGATATAGAAAAATATTGTATTATCAAATACAAATAGCATTTCATCTTCATACCGTTCATTTATTTTTCAAATTGTACTGTAAAGAATTAATTGAAGTTAGCTCTATCGTTGATATCATGAATAATTATGAACAAACGATCATGATGCTATAAAAATGATTACGCGACAGCTGCAACCCTGAACTCTAGACTAACAATGAGAAAGAAAGAAATGTACAACACTATTCATTCATTTATTTTGTATAGACCAACTAAGGACGACAGTAATTCACCATTAACCATTATCATAAACGCTATCATTATTATTATTATTATTTACGTTGGTCTCCCGCTTTTGCCTCCAATACTCTTTCATCCTCGCACTCTGAGCGATTCGTCTTTCTAACGACCAAGTTTCAATTCTGGGTTCTTCTGGGAAAACATCAACTGATTCCGTAGCCCTGCTCTGATTAGTAAATCTGCCTCTGTTATATTTAATTTTTGCATATCCTTTTTAGACTCTAAAAACCAGTTCAATTTGGATCCCCCACTTATTTTCTTGAGGGCTCATGGTTGTTATTTACAGTTCCACCACATGACAAATTAAAGAAAATGAGGATATCATTTTTCAAGAAATTTCTTTCTTTTTCTGGGTCATTGTAAACTGATGGTACAGAATAGCATTGTTCCTGACTTGCTATTTCTACCTGGAGAAGTATCACCGAAATCCTTCTATAAACCCTAGCTTTACTGCTCCTACACATCTCGTTTATAGTTAGATGTCTCGGGAATTCCCCAGGTTAGTTAGGCACATTTTCAATGTCTGAGTTGATGTACAGTACAAATACATGTCTACTCTATCTGGATCATGAATTTCAATTTTAAACAATGATGAATTTATCATTGATGAATATGAATTCTCATCTGAATTGATAAGAACATTTATAAATCTATTCTAAAAAACAGATCTTACATTCCCTATAATCACAATGACGGTTTAACGCTTTTAGACTACTGAAATTGAAATTCATGATCCAGATAGAGTAGACACGTATTTTTACTGTACATCAACTCAGATATTGAAAATGTGCCTAACTAACAGGATCAAGGATTTATATTATAATGTCACGACTCAGGTAACGATTCTCTTCTCGAAATATGAGCAGAGCTGGTGAACTTGAAGATTGCACAATACCAATACAAATGAATTCATTCTTCTAACTGACAACATCAATCTAATTATTATAGACTCAAAGAACTGGGAAGAACTGAGATGTGTTTTAATGGTTAAGTGCAGTTGAAGCTATCCTAAAATACTATCAATACCGTTCCAACCTACTCCGCTTCATTAATTCCATACACTTAACTCTTATAATCATTATCATGCATCATCTTCATTGTTGATTGTTTATCATGCATCATCTTAATCTTCATAGAACTCGTAGAATTCTTCATAGAATCTCTTTTGGTATCATAGAATTCGAAACAGAGTCTGTGGAAACTATAATCACAATCAAGAAGTTAGTCTTGACGCGGAGTTGATTTCTAACCATGGTAAGTTGGAACATTTTTCAAAACCAAGATTTGAATAATCATCTGCACAATCATATGCACATTGGAAATGGTGAAAAGAGGAAGGAAGAGGGTGATGATGAGGGGGAAAGGGAACTTAAATGGAATAGTGGAGAGGAAAATGGAATTGGATCAAATTATGGAATTAATGAAAAACTTGGAGAACGGAATGAGAATGTACAAAAAATGAGGAGAGATGAGAAAGATGTGGAAATGGAAGAAAGTCAAGGTATGGATTTAGAAAGAAATGAAAAATAAATATTGGCTAGTATTGGAAAAAGTGAAATTGATAAGAATAATTATAGAATGAAAAATATGTATGAGTTGATGCATACTCAACAAAGAGAAGAAAATTAATAAAAAAGCAATTCAAAGTACCCCAACAGCCAAAGAAAGTCAGTCTTATCAAGCAGTGTTGCGGGTAATGCAGTGTTATGTTTTGTTCACGTTCGTTTCATCTTGTGTGTTCTGTTTTATGTTTGTTTTATTTTCCATGTTTTGTTTATGTTTGTAATCCTCTTCATATTCATTTATTTTATGGCTTGAGGGCAAGCCAATTTGTCAGAATGGCCGAGTGTAGGATATGAGATTGTAGCGATGGTAATTCTATTTTGACGTATGATGTTATCATCATATGGAAGTAATCATGTGATTAATTCCATAAGCAACATCGTTAATGAAATAAACAAACAATTTAGTCTTTACGAGGAAAGCTTAATGTATAGATCAAGAAAATGTGAATGTGTGAAATTAATAAAAGTTATTGATTTGTAGAATAATATCCTACATCTATAATGCACTGAGAATTTTACATCCAAGTATCAAAAAGGTATTTACGAGTTTGAAAATTTCGTTTTCTATGAAGAAGCAAGTAAGGTATATTTACAGTTGTAAAGTTGCAATACTTATTCATGAGATGGAATATAATATATTATTCAATTGCTGGTAAATCCATACTAATTAAATGATAATTCTTTTGGTGTTGTCTGCCATTCTGGAGAGCCTAGCGCAGGCGACAATTGAGGCATCTTTTTCAGGAGTCCTCTACCGTCGCAGGTCTCGACTGTCGGGGCTGTACAAAAATGGGAAAGGCCTCAACTGTCGCCTGAGGCCAGTTTCACACGGCAGAATCCTGCCTCCTGAAGATCGTATTACGGAAGATTATATTTCATATTTTGCAGCTCTCCTGTGCTTTCACATGGGGATCTTTCAATTTAGCCGACGGTCTAACGGATTTGGATTCAGCTACCCCAAATTCTTTAAAGCGTAAGTCCCATTTTCAAAAATACCCGAAAACAAGGGAGTTATAGATGTTTTTAATATAGCTTTTCATTATCATATGATTATATAGTAAACGTACAAAGATAACAATACTCCTGCCTCACGAAGATGCAAAGGTTTCAGAAGTTTTCAAACACCTAAAAAGTTTAAACATGATCATTTTAATTTTTAGAAGATCAATACGATAATGTGTACTATCATAATTTAATAATTATCACAGAAATGTTCAAGTGAAAACGTTTGGTGCAAACCTACTGCCATGGGGAGACAAATAAATTTATGAAAAGCTTGATAGCTTGAACAGTGATCTGATATTTGTTACACGTTTTAGTCTAAGACATAATATGTCTTAGACTAATTTTTTTATGTGTTTTGTCAATCGGCAGAAAACGTTGGTTTTTCAAAGTTATCTTACTCCCTTATTTTTGGGTATTTTCAGAAATCAAGATAAATATCCCACCAAATTTCCTACACGAATACAGAGTAAGTTGTATTATAATAGCTACAGTACATACGTACTGTATAGTACAGTACCTGTTCGTTTTTACCGTATAATAATAGAACGTTTTATTAAAAACAGCCATAACTTCCTTGTTTTCGGATATTTTCGAAAACGGGACTTACTTTTTAAAGAATTTGGGGTCGCTGAATCCAAATCCGAAATCAGAATCTTTCTATCTTCATTTTCAAGAAAGATATATTTTGAGAAAAAGTGAGGACTGGAGAGACGTAGAATCACCATGTGAAAGCGACGATATGTCCGCTAGTATCTCGATCCAAACCAAACTGGTTTCTGCTTGCCTCGAGGGGAGAAGATGTGACAAAAGGAGGTTCCTGGCTGGGAGTCACCATGTGAAACTCAAGATTGGCCTTACGCAGGCGACATTTGAGGCCTCTTTTTCAGGAGTCCTCTACCGTCGCAGGTCTCGACTGTCGGGGCTGTACAAAAATTAGAGAGGCCTCAACTGTCGCCTAAGGCCTCTTTCACACGATAGGAGACGTGCAACTTCAACACTGAACAGTGTTCACGTTTTTTTGTCGAAATACATTGAGTCCAATCGTGTCTTTCACATGGTGACTCCTATCCAGGAACCTCGTTTTGTCACATCTTTTCCCCTCGAGGCAAGCAGAGGCAAGATCTAACAACTATGCCAACGTTTACTCAAAGTATGACTCATCACTTTTTCTCAAAGTCTAACTTCCTTAAAAATATAGATAGAAGATTTCTGATTTCGGATTTGGATTCAACGACCCCAAATTCTTTAAAGCGTAAGTCCCATTTTCGAAAATATCTGAAAACAATTTTCAATTTGAACTCGACTCAATTTTCTTTTGAACTTTTAAAAATTAAAAATGTTCATGTTTAAACTTTTTAGGTGTTTGAAAACTTCTTAAAACCTTTGCCTGTCTCTTCGTGAGGCAGGAGTATTGTTATCTTTGTACATTTACTATATAATCATATGATAATGGAAAGCTGTACCTATTAAAAACAGCTATAGCTCCCTCGTTTTTGGGTATTTTTGGAAATGGGACTTACACTTCAAGGAATTTGTGGTCTCTGAATCCAAATCCGAAATCAGAAATCGTCTATCTATATTTTTAAGAAAGTTAGACTTTGAGAAAAAGTGATGAATCATACTTTAAGCAAACGTCGGCGTAATTGTTAGATCCGTCGGCTTATTTGTAAGATCCCCATGTGAAAGCACAGAAGAGAGAGCTGCGAAATATGAAATATGATCTTCCATAATATGATCTTCAGGAGCTAGGATTCTGCCGTGTGAAAAGAGGCCTAACGCAGGCGACATTTGAGGCCTCTTTTTCAGGAGTCATCTACCGTCGCTGGCCTCGAATATCGCAGGTCTCTACCGTCGCTGGTCTCGACTGTCGCAGGACTCTTCTGTCTTTTGCCTCGTTTGACATCGACCCTAATTTTTTGTTTGTTAATTGTATTGTTTCTCATGGATCGTCAGTATTTGTCTTCAGAAAAAACTGGTTGGAATGGGCTGAAAGATAACAGTTCTCGCATCCTAGAAAGCCCATAGTCATCGTCAAAATCATTTTGCAGCTCTAGGCTGATAGTCCAGTCAACAGGTACTTCTTGCTGGAAAAAATTCCGAATACGCTAATTTCTCGTACAATTATAACGATAAGATAAGATATTTATTGGCAATTTTTACAAGGCTGTTGCCTATGATAACATTCACAAAAAATTGACAATATAAAATTAAATCAAACTTAGGAAATAAATAATTATTTAACAGTTCCGCAATTATCATGGAGTATTGGACTTATTAAATACATAAAGCCTACCTTTTAGTCAATAAAGATAGAGAGCTCCGAATTATTAGGCTACACAAAATGTGATAATTCGGATGTTCTCAAATCAGTTATGTAATTAATACATAGAATGTAACTTAATAATTCGGAGCACTCTATCTTTATTGACTCCTTAGTTTCAATTTAAAACAAAATGTCTGAAAACATTCTCGGAAAGAACATAATTTAGAGGAAATTCCGTTTCCAATAACTATATTTCCGATTCCCACATTTAAAATGTATGATTCAAAACCACTTTGGGCGTTATTTTTTGCTCTACAACCTGAGACCAGGTAGACCGTTCTATCTCAGATAGATTTCCAGGAACACCTGAAAACAATGCTCCTTGTATTTTGAAAAACACCCTATTTTTAGCTTTAAACACCATCATTAACTTCATTGCTCAATGATACACATTTACAAATGATGCACATTTCAAACACTCATAATTTTGACACAATGATCTCGTACTACACCTCATTCTTCTCGGCTTGTCAAGGCGGTTCAAATCACTTATCATGAGTCGATTCCGGTAAAAAAAAGAAAAATCTATCCTTGAGCCTACATTAACCTATATTATCATACACAAAATATTGACTAATTTCCATTAAGAAAATTATTTCATTAGGCTAATACATTTGGATACTCATTCATAGAATCAAGCACTATCGAATTATTATTTGTTTATATTATATTGTATTGACATAATTTGTATGTGTATTATTTTTATTGATATCTGTAACCTATTAATAATTTAACAATATTAAACCCCCATTTAAATGGCGGGAGGTGCTTCATGGCTTGATAGCAGATTACAGATTAAAATTTTTTAGATTATCAACAGAAATAACAAGATTAAATTCCAAATAGCACTAACATATTATTCAAATTTTAAAATTTCTCATTGGTCAAATTATTTTTAATCTCTTATACTTATTGAATTACTAGTAGGTAACCCGTGCTTCGCAAGAGTCTATTTTAAAACTTTGCAAAATGAAAACTTGACGTAATAAAAAATTCGAAATTTGAAAATAGGCCTATAACCATCCTCGGTTAATGAAGAATCTTTATGCAAAATTTCAAATCAATCAGTCCAGTAGTTCAGACGTGATGATGTGTCAAACATAATTTTCCTATATCACGTACGTGTATGAGCCAGCTCTTTCCATTATTATAGTAAAGATGATGGATAGATGCATGATTTATCAGTAACTTTGAATGAGAATAACTTTTGAACGGTTTGAGAAATCGGTGCGGTTTTGATGCGACAGAAAATCAGTTATTTTCATTCGAATAGGATCCCCAATCATACCTATCATCTAATGTCCCTTTTAAAAGAAATGTTCAGCTGCTCCTATAAAACAACTGGAAGCATGACAAATTGAAAACTTGACGTAATGAAATCTTGAAGAACTGAGAATAGGCATAAATTACCATCCTCGATTAGTTAAGAATCTATATGCAAAATTTCAAATTAATCAGTTGAGTATATTTCAGACGTGATGTTGCGTCAAACATAATTCCCTATTATTTATGTGTATAAGCCAGTTCTTTCCTTTATTATAGTATAGAAAACTGAAGAAGACATAATACTTGAAAACCTCACAGAATCATATAGATTTTTTCAATACATCAGTAAATTTTAGTATCGATTAGATCCTCCTCAATTTGAATCAGGCAGCCTTTTGTTTTCCCATTCCAAACGAAATACCTAAAATACTCGTTTACTGCGAATTCGTGTCTAATAGTACATTATAACTGAAGAATATAAATTATTACTTATTTTATTGTGATCTATTCATGTTTTTCTTATGAAATACAATCATAGGCCTACAGCATGAAGACTATGTCCATTTCAGTTGTACTGGTGGCAAAATTTTACACTAAAAATAATTATTTGATAAAATCCAAGTTCAATTATTGTAATGAAAACAAATTCCTTCAAAAAATAATTGATAATAATACGTTTCAAGGGAAAAAATTAAGAACAAAAAAATAGGGAAGAATCGGGAATCGAACCGAGAATCCATCACTCTGTAAGCTAGCATTTTACCGTTACGCTAGACGGCCGATCGAAAATATTAGTCTTGTAACACAGCATTATAACCTCCTCATAAAAAACACACACTTCTGAGCTGCAACAATGTAGCCTATGGAACTTCATGTACGGTAGCATAGATTTGAACATTAATTCTGAAAAATCTAGAAGGAAAATTGAAATTTGGGCTTCCAGGTGCAAGAGATTGATATTTTTAGAATCTATGTGCAAAATTTGGAGATCTCAATCATTTCCGTTTTTCCGGTATGCAATCCACAAGTTGACATGTTTTGATGCGAACACACGAACAAACGAACACACGAACACATACAACCCTACTCTCTCTTATTATATAGATTACAATAGTTTATTATTGTTAAATATTATACTTTCTGCACCAGAAAAAATATTATATTTTCTGCATTCAGACTGAAGGCAACTCAAATCTGAGACCAGTTGAGGTGGGTGAAATTTTGCCTGATATACTCGAAATTCATCATTTTGAACATTAATTTTTATGAAATCTTAATTATAACATATCTTTAACACCCTCTGTGTTTAATGGGCGAGTCCGGCTCGCGGATCGGACTCACAGACCCCATCCGGCGAGTTGGAAGAAAATCACCACCAAAATGTATGAACTTCCAGAGTCCGACTCGTGTAGTTTTCAAAGTCGGCTAGAGAGCGCCCACATTGATACATTATCCATATGAGATAATCATCTAATCTTGAAATTGTAATCAATATTTTCCATTTTAGATAGGTTTCCTTATTCTCTAGAGTATTCGCTTTGCTGAAATTTCATACTTATTGAGAATTGGAATTAGAAGACTTGAGTTTATGATTTTTTCTGATATTTGAGATAACTATTCCAAAGAGTAAGGCAAGATACTTTCTTATTATAATTATTGTTCTATCTTTCTATCTCTATATATCTTATTGATTTATTACATCTACAATTAAATATGCATAGTCTAAGTGTTATCAAGGGCATGTTCCACACAATTCAAAAGTCTTACAATACTGGAGAATAACCAATAAAATTCATTCATGAAAATAATAAGAATCATATTATAATAAGATTCACGACTGCCCCTAGGCAGTAAAATCAAATATTTCTGTATTATAAGACTTTGTAAGTTTTATGAGAAAGGCGCCACATTAGGTTGGAGACGTCTCAGTGACCATTGTTTCCAATATTTAATACTTCTTGCACCAACATACTACAGAATAGATCAGGCGTAGATCCAGGACCCTGACCTGGGTGGGGGGGGCGATTGACCTCCCCCCCTATTTGACTCCCCCCACCCATAAAATTGTTGAAGTTTCTAATCGAAAACAGCATTTGAGAGCTTTATTAGTTGAAATTGATCCAAATGTCAAGGTCATGATACTTATTTCTGCAACTACAGTAGTAGTCCAGTCACTATTACATTGGAGTTTGCATTTTATATTGTAGTTCTGATTTTTTAATATAATGTTTGGATACATAAGAGAAGTCCAGAACCAAGTATTTCATGGAAAATGTATTTGTGCTAGATACACATGGCCCAAAAACCTCGTATTCTCGGTTCATTTTCCAGTTTTCAGTTATTTCCTCTAAATCTTGTAATCGAACAGGAAAATTTGCTCTTGCATTATGAGAAAATAATGCCTTCACCTTCATATTTAGATTATCAAATTCCTGATAATATGAGATAATTCGGAACTTTCTATCTTCAATGAGTAGGTACTGAGTTACAATTTTTCAAAAATAATTAAAATTTCAAGAAATTTTCAATTTTGATGAATTTTAGTTTTTGATCAACTCAACAATATTTTCCAATTGTTGAAATTTAATTATTTAAATTTATAATTCAAATTCCTCTGGGCGTATTTTTGTGCTCTACAGGTCAAGCGCTCTCTCTCATATAGATTTTCAGGTAAACCTGGCAACAATGTTCCTCGTTTTTTGGAAAACACCTAAGTTTTAGCTTCAATGATCATCAGCAACTCCAGTGTCATCACATTCAGATTTCGCACCATGATATAAGATCATTAAATCATGTTCTATGAGAATCACCCGTTAGATGCTCTCAATTTAGTGAAGAGGCGCGCTTAAGGACACCTCAAGAATCAAAATTTCAAACACTTATAACTTTTGACTCAATGATCAGATCTCATTGTACCACAGCTCATTTCTCTTGGCTCATCAAGGCGGTTCAAATCACGCATCATAAGTGAAATTCGATTGAAAAATAGAAAATTCATCCTAAGGTGTACTTCAACCAGATTCAATAATTAACAAAAAATGATCAATTTCCATATTCAAAGCTGCGTATCTTGTGAAATACTCTAGATAAAATTTCGAAATCTAGTAAGGATGTAGAAAAGTATTTCCTCTTTCGACTAAAATGAAGAATACTCTCGACTTCAGTACCATTTGAAATTTACAGCTGATTTTAAAAATGGCGATTCTAGCTTTCCATTTTTCGTGATTTTTCTGTTAATCAAGAGTCTTTAAAATGAGTCTGATACACCATAAAAACTCATGATTGATTCCAAATTGTAGACAATTCCATCCTCTACGAGCTCAATTGCCTAAAATTAATCTTGAATCACTTCTATCATAGCACTGCCTAGACCGTTAATATGAGGAGAGTATCTTCGATTTCTTCTAACGATCAAATCTTACATTACGATCATATTCTTCCATGAATCATTACAGCAACTTGAAGAGGAAAAATAAAAATTCAAATTCAATTCTAAAATTCAAGATTAAGCCTATTTTATAATAACGGGCTATCGAGATACATAGCTCTAAATTATTGGTCATTTCTTTGTGTATTGAAATAATGGTTAAACTACACTCAGGGATGAATTTTCTATTTTTTGATCGAATTTCACTCATGATGCGTGATTTTGAAACGCCTCGACGAGCCGAGAACAAGCTGTGGTACAATAAGATCCGATCATTGCGTCAAACGTTATGAGTGTTTGAAATTTTCATCCTTGAGGTGTCCTCTCCACTAGATTAAGAGTATCTAACGGGTGACTCTCATAGAACCCCTAGTGGAAGAGATCCATAGAAATCGATAGAAAAACTCTATTCATATCAATATATGCTCATGGATATCAATACGTGCTCATGGATATCAATAGAAATCCATGGATACCAATAGAAATCACGGTAAATACAGTCAATGAACTTATATTGATATCACTACAAGTTTAGTGATATCAATAGATGTTCATGGATACCAATAGAAATCATGGTAAATACAGTCAATGAACTTATATTGATATCACTGCAAGTTTAGTGATATCAATAGAAGCTCATGGATATCAATAGAAATCCATGGATACCAATAGAAATCACAGTGAATACAGTCAATGAACTTATATTGATATCACTACAAGTTTAGTGATATCAATAGGAGTCCATGGATTGCGGTAATTTTAAATGCAGTTTAAAACTGAATAATTTTTGCAGATTTTCAATTTTTCCGGAACAATGTATTTTTGATGACTGATTCGGGTGTAGAAATGAATTTCCAGCACTTTTTGTCCTATGTGAAAATCCTGTCAGACGTGCCGTTAACGTGCTACTGACGTTTAAAATTTAAAAAAAATTTTGGTTCATTATAAAAAATTCATGGTCGTTTCTGTTCATATTATCAACCTTGTCCTAGAATTTAAAATGATTCCATTCAAAATTGGAAAAGTTATAACACTTTTTCAAATTAGATCACAGTTTATGTGGAAAATCATGCAGTATCCGGAATTAGGCTACTCATACAGACTTTGAAATGATTTTTGGGGTTTCAATTCAAATAATAACAACCTACTATTTTATCGTTTCCAACATTATTTTAGTGTCAAGCACAAACGTCCCCCCATAAAAAATCAATAATCTTCACCTGAAATTAATATCAAATATTTTAATAACAGTAACATTGTCAATAATTTTGAAATTGCCACCATTACTATCGTATCGATTATCGAATGAAAATATCGATATATTATCAATAATATTGATACTGTGAAATGGAAATATCAAAGTCTTAACAATCGATATATCAAACCAATTCTCACTTTTTTCCCGGGGAAAACTGATTTTATTGCATTCAAAAATGTAGAAATCAGGATTGTATTTTACTTTTACTTATTTAAACTATGTAATTTCAATAACACATTTCCAAACAAAGATGTAGATGATGTTTGAGAATATGTAATTATTAATAGTCGATAGTTATTATTTATCGATGTATTAATAATATTATATCAACATTTTGGGTCTATCATGATGACACGACACACGACACACAATGCACATTGCACAAGGACCAACGGTTTTTTGCAAAGGACAACGGTAATTTTTGTGATTTTATCCAGGAAATATAGGTAAGTCGAGTGATTTTGTTTTTATTGATGTACCGTAAAATGAAAGAATAAATTTATTATAGGTCTAAATACTCATATATTTAAATGATAATCTTTTCGAAAGACTATTAAAGGCCACGCATAACATAACCTTATAACACAAGACTGAATACCGTATTATTCAAGGCATAACTTAATAGACTAATAATAAGAGAAAAGCCTCTTGAATTTATCATTGCTGGAAATAAGATGATTATTATTCTAGGCAGACACATTCTAGGGTTATATGCTGGTACATATAAATTTGAATGTGTAACAAAACTTTTTATTTAGCCTAGCCTAAGTAATATTGAAGTCACCACAAACTAATCTTCACTCATGTTATTATAATGAACTTAATATCAATAATATATGACTGTGGATTGATAGATTAAAATTTATTCAGTTGTTTTCTGGACCGGCAGGCTTTATTTAAACTTTTTCCAGCAAGCAATTGATTCATTTATTTATATTAACAGCTTTATATCTTATTCCAATTTAGAAAAACTATTGGTGTAGTCCTCTCATTTTAGTAATATATATTTTATATAATAAGAAAGAGTGAGACTGTGTGTTTGCAACATGTGTGTTTTTCCAATTTTCTAGTCAAAAAATATTATTTGAAATATGTTTAATTATGAGTAAACTTTTGTTTCATCTCTTATAGGAGCTGTGGTGATGAAATTTTCCAACACAAAAGAAAAAGACATAGAAGCAGTACGGTAATCAAATACTGGCTGAAGTCTCCAAAAACTCGGTTTACCAGCAAAGAGAAATCTAAGTAAGTCTCAATTTTGATTAATTTTAAACATAATATAAAGTCAAACATTTTTTTTCTATGGGTGATGCCCACATGAGCTCTAGGCTTGTGCTAATCATTATAAGTTAGTAATCATACCAGGTGAGTCATATTTATGGGAACCTTTCAATAAATTAGAGACTGTTGTAGATATAATACAGTGGCTTTCAGGATATGTTACTGGTCAAATACTCTAACTCTTGACATATGGTACAACTGAATTTCAACCCCTTCATAAGGGGTTGACTAGGTTCAGAATGTATAATATGGTGACTCAAGAGTTTTAACTGGAATATTTTTAATGTAAACGCCTATTGTGTGGTACATTATTTTAAAGGGCTTTTTGAAACAAGAAACATAATATCAATTAAAATGTACTATGAAACTTGAATCCAAAACGGTGGCTGATTGAAGTTACAGTTTGTAAAGAAATGAGGGGTTATAACTCAAATATTTTTAATGAAAACACCCATTGTGTGATACATCATTATAAAGGCCTTTTTAAAACTAGAAAGATGACATCAATAAAAATCTATGATACTTTTATCCAAAATGGCGGCTGATTGAATTTTATCAATTATTTCTTGAAAAACCAAAACTTCAATCAGCCGCCATTTTGGATAATAATAATAATAATATCGAGTGACCTGGCTGGCTCAGTTCTGGTGTCAGAGTTTTCAGGTCGCAACTGATCAATTTCAGGGCCTCTGACACGACCTAACGGCTGCTTTTTAGGCAGCCGGGACCGACGGCTTAACGTGTCCATCCGAAACACGGGAGTGGCCCGAGATAAATATCTTGGCCCGGGCCGGGATTTGAACCCGGGCCTCTGAATCATTAAGCCAGCATCTGATCCACTCGACTACGGCCACTCCTATGGATTTTGGATAAAAGTATCATAGAAGATTTTTATTGATTTCATCTTTCTCGTTTTGAGAAGGCTTTTAAGATAATACACAATGGGTATTTACATTCAAAATCTTCGATTTACAACCCCCAAGTCACCCCCTTATGATGAGTTGAAATTCAGTTGTATGTAAAAAGGTGGAGTATTCGACCAATAACTTATCCTGAAAGTTACAGTATTATATCTACAACAGTCTCCAACTTATTGAAGGGTTGAAGACTGTGATGTTTTGAAAATAAATTCAATTTTAATAAAAATTATTTTTGTTTCACCATTTTATTAAAGCAAAAATCTCCCTATTGGCCATCCAGACATTTATGGTTTTTCCCATTGGTGATGCAAAGCTAATACAAGCAAATGGCTGATACAAAGTCCAACAGCTGAAAAAAGAAGCTTACATGAAACATTTTTGAAATTTGTCAGCTGTTGAATGATTACAAATGAAAATGAGCTTTCTTTTTGTAATTATAGTGTCCAGCTGTTAGATTGCATATTGCCACCTGGTCATATGGGACATGTATATGAATCATATATTTATCTCATATTGATCAGAATTTTAGAGTTTTAAATTGTAAAAGTTTAATGAACAGTGTTTTTGTCTTTGAACAATTTTTGTCATCGACAGAAGATTGTTTATTTCATTTGTTGTCAAAATTAATGTGGCTTCTCTTTTGTTTTTAATAACAAACGTGCCGCTTGTGCGACAGATAAAAATATGTACTGAAATGGCTTTCATGTTTGGCATTGACTGAGTTATATTGAATACCCAGAATTTTACTTTTGGTCGAAGTGTGTCAGTGTAGTTGTCAGGTGTGTGAGCTCGTTCGTTAGGACTGTGAGTAAAGACCGGCTGTTCTGGTGAAGGGGATAGATTTTGTTATTGTTTTATAATACAGTTTTCCTGTCACAGTTCGGGCAGTTTAAAGAGAATTGTATTATTGAATAAGAGGGGATCTGAACCCACTTCATTAGATCAGTTATTTACCTTTCATAAAGGTAGGTGACTACTGAGTCATTGTTTTAAATATTGCTTACATATTTGGTGGAGGCTCAAGGGTTTTTAATCCAGCTTTTAAAATTTGGACTTTTCCGGTTACCTCATTGAAGATTCAGTTTTTGTGGTTGCATTTTGCATTATTGAATATATGTTTTTTTTTCAGTGAAAGTATGGGTCAAGTAGTTGAGTTTAAACCTTACGGGGCTCTAGAAACAGTTTGTAGGATGAATTTCGAGGATTTAATGAATTGGAATATTGTGGAACAATAATGGATTACTAATAATGGATTTTAACAGATGGAGAATGATAATTATAATTGAACAGATTTTGAGATTCACGATATTAGAAGATTTACGATTATTGATTTTGAGATTTTGAATTGCAAAAGCTATGGCAATTGAAGATTTTGTACGATTGCAAGATTTATCATCAATTCTTATTAGAAAGAATTAGATATTTATGATGAGATGAGAAATTAATGATTATTAAGATATGATTGAATAGGATAAATTTATTATTATTGGAGAGATTTCGATATTTGAGATATGGAGAATTTATGATTATTGAAACCAGATTAATTGGAAATTTATTATTTATTATTGAATAGAATTGGATTGGAACAGATTAACAATGGAAAAACTTAGACCGTTGCTATTACCGAAATTTTTTGATGGAAAAGATGAAGAATTTGACATTGATGATTTTTTCAACTATTTTGAAAAGGTTGCCTTAGCGAACGGTTGGGATGAAAAAGATAATTTATTATACTTGCGGTTTTGTTTGAAAGGAAGTGCTGAGAAATATTTTGATGTTATTGAGAACGATTTGACTCAACAGAACAAATTTGAATATATGCCAATGAAAGAAAAATTGGTTAATTTCTATCGATCTCCTCTCAAATTGTGGAAACTAGAAAAGGAATTAGATACTTGTAGAATGGAATTTGAAGAAGATGGTAGAGATTTTGTAGCACGAGTTTTATCCCTATGTAGAAAAGTAGATTCGAATATGCATGAATCTCGGATTATCAGGATAATTTTAAGAGGTTTGTCTTCAAATATATTTGAAAGAATTATAATGTTATCAAATAGTACTATTGTAGAATTGTATAAAAATATTGAGAAATATGAATTATCATGTCAGTATTTGAATGAGTGGAAATTTGGACAGGTGCAAGTAATTAATGATAATATGGAACCAGAATTTGAAGAACTATTGGAAATCGGAAATGAGTTTGAAAATGAGAATTGTTTACAAAATGCTATTATCATCTCTGATGATTTTGACTCTTGTAATTATTATGTTTCAAATGATGTGGATGTATATTGTCATGTTAGTAACTTCGAGATTGAAAATGGTTTGGATGAAGTTCTTATTTGTAATGATTGTGATTTGAATGAGGAAGATATAATTTACAAAGAGGATAAAGATATGGAAATGATTAAGAAAGAGTTATCAGATTTATCGGAAAGTGATTTGGATTTCTCTTTCACGATTGATAACAGGCCGATTGAAAATTGTGTGAACTCTGGTATGTGTAATGATTGTGAATCTAGAGGAGTCAGGATGCATCAGAATATTAGTCTCGTGAATAATAGGACTAATAGAAAAAGAAGATGTAAGAAATGTAAAGTTTGTGGTAAACATAATCATTTTACACGGAATTGTTTTTACAACGTTAATTATGCTTATCGGGTTTATAAGAGGATGCATAGAATTTGTGAAAAAGAAGGCTATGATATTAGAGTGTGTTCTTTTGATGGCAGAAAGTTTTCGGAAAATGCTAGACGTAAGAAAGCATATTTTACTGATAGGATACAGGAATTTAGTACTAGGCATATTGATGAAAATGTTTTAGACGGCGGTCCATCAAATATTGATAGTTCAAGGAATGAATTAGGAGGTTGTATAGTCACTGAATCAGGTTCTACTTTGGAAGGTGTTAGGCACAATGGAATATATATTAGCAGAAAATATTCTAATACGGATGATAAGAAATATTCAATCTTCCATAAACAAGAGATTGATCTTGGAGATATTAAAATGAATTATAGCCAGAAATGTGAATCAGCAAATAATGGTGTTAAACGAAAGATTACAGACTCATGTTCAGAGTTGAAAAGTGATGTAGATAATACAAATTTTGTTAACAAGATGAATGAATCAATTATCGATAAACAAGAACCAGGCCATGAAAATAGTATATTGAACCGATTACAGAAAAAATGTGAATCAGCAATTTGTGTAAACAGTGAAGGTGAAAATACTGAGTCAGATTTGAATTATTGTAATTTTCTAAAAGATATGAAGAATAATAGAATATTGACACTGATGGAATTGTTAATGGGAGTTCGGCAGAGAAATATGATGACATAGTTTTGAATAGTTTGGAAAGCGTGTCCCAGTTGAGCGTTAATAGCGATGAGATATTCATTAAAACAATTCTGTTGAAGGTTGAAAACCGAACATCAGTGCAGACTCAGCGAATTTATTGCATGAGACAGTATGACTCATAGAATGAGGCATTTAGCTAATTTTTAATTGTCATTCAATTATCAACACTGATCAGTGTAATATTCGATATCGAATAATGGAAGAGAATTTTTGCTTTTCTTGGTATTTCTTGGTATAATAGTCCTAGTGATAATATTTTCATATATTAGTTCTTGATTTATTTTAATATGAGATTGCGTTTGAGCAATGGATAATCTTGATATTTTTACTAATAATGAACTTTTCAATTTTAGGATTTAGGATTTGAGTTTTGATATAGGATTTTTGGATATGATACATCATATTTCGTTATTGAGTTTAATTTTACTATAAATAATTATTAAGTGTACTTGAGATTTAGAGTACGAGTTTTATTGATTACTTTTCCAACATGTTTTTTATTAGTAATGTTATTAATATATTATGGTTGAAAAGGCTGCAATTAGGTTTTGGAGATGGGAAATTAACTATATAAATCTTTATATTTTTACTACGTTTGGTTTTAGGATATTTTGTTATTGCAATTTGAAGCCTAAAAGGTTGTTAACCAGTTTTGATATAATAGTTGAAAGTTTTTTTTTGTTTAATGATACTGTGGTCGTGTTTTTTTCACATTCTTATTTAAATTGAATTAGATTTTTCACTTTGAAGTTATTTTCTTGAATTTGAGATTTGTTGTTTAAAGTTAGCTGTAGAGTTTTATGATTGCATAATGGAAAGTTTAGTAGTTTGATTTTGAAAGTTGTTTTTTTATACAGTAGAATCTATTATAATTGTAAAGGGGTTATCCTTTCCTAAAAATTTTCCTTGAATTAGATTTAAAATTTCTTATACTCATTCATATTCCTATAAGTAGTAGTTCTCATATTACATCTTCTCGACTTTGGACTTTGCGGGAGTATGTGGACTTCACCTCGAGGACTTCGGGACATCGCGGGATTTCATGGACTCAATGACTCAAGCACTCAAGGACTTCACGGGCTTGTTCGAGATGACTTCAGCTTCAGCGCAAGGCGACTTGTGAATTGTCACTACACTCTACGAGATCGATTTTCCTGAAGATCTGGAGGATATTATGCAAGCAGAGACGTTTGGCTGTTAACACAAGCAGGGCCTGAATTTTCATCACGTAGTATGCTGTACACTACTCAACAACGGAGAGGACATCAGGCGCTAATCAGAGCTTCCGTATAACGAAGAACAAACTTCATCTTCTGTGGAAATCATAACAGATGAATTTCGATGCTGGGAGATTTCATTATTTTGGCGGCTCGATTGGATGGCAGTTGGATGAATAAATATCCAGTGACTACTCAACTACCGTAGCCTATTACTGGTTTACTGGTTGGACACACACATGCTACTACTTGCGAGCTGAGCTGCGAGAGATTTCTTCGACAGTTGAAAGACGGCTCGACTTCAACCTTGGATACCTTACGATCGTCATCTTATCTTTGGTACATAGTTCAATTTGTACCTGTGGCTGGAGGTCTGAAGGAGTTGAGGAAACTATAATGATCATCGACGAACAGCGGACATACAAGAATCGGACAAATATGGGAGGACTTCACATACAAGGACGACTACCAGTTCATCGCTCAGAACATTGAAATATCATCTACATCTTTGGGAACTACTTTAACCTATCTACATTCCAGAACCCCTAAAATTTGAATTGTATTTGTTGAAAAGTTAATTTATTTAGAGAACTATTGTTTGTGCAGCATAGTTTCATTTTGAATGTTTGTAATTTAGTTTGAGTAACCTACCTTTCTATGTAAATGTTTGATTTCAATGTATAGTAGCATTATCAAGTCAATCAGGCACACGTTTGTTTCCGGAGTATATTATTTTGTTTTATTATTTTTTTTTTGTTCCCCTCTTGACTACAGACTCAGGGACGAGTCTTTCAGCGGGATGGGTGATGTGTCACCTGGTCATATGGGACATGTATATGAATCATATATTTATCTCATATTGATCAGAATTTTAGAGTTTTAAATTGTAAAAGTTTAATGAACAGTGTTTTTGTCTTTGAACAATTTTTGTCATCAACAGAAAGATTGTTTATTTCATTTGTTGTCAAAATTAATGTGGCTTCTGTTTTGTTTTTAATAACAAACGTGCCGCTTGTGCGACAGATAAAAATATGTACTGAAATGGCTTTCATGTTTGGCATTGACTGAGTTATATTTAATACCCAGAATTTTACTTTTGGTCGAAGTGTGTCAGTGTAGTTGTCAGGTGTGTGAGCTCGTTCGTTAGGACTGTGAGTAAAGTCCGGCTGTTCTGGTGAAGGGGATAGATTTTGTTATTGTTTTATAATACAGTTTTCCTGTCACAGTTCGGGAAGTTTAAAGAGAATTGTATTATTGAATAAGAGGGGATCTGAACCAACTTCATTAGATTAGTTATTTTGATTTTTAATTAATAATTAACGTCGCGTTTCAACCAGTGGATGCCAAATTGGGAAGCCATTTTCATAAAGGTAGGTGACTACTGAGTCATTGTTTTAAATATTGCTTACAATATATCACTACTTACTAGGAAAAATCCATTTGTCTGAATAGGACTTTATAGTTGAATTTAATTTTCATTCAGTTTTGTGTAAAATTATTGTAAAGTTAGGGTAGAGAATTTACTTCACATTTTATTGTGGTTATTCAAAAGTTTTATAAGATTTCTAGTATTTTAATGTAAAAATAGAGAATTGAAAAGGTTATTTATTCAGAATAATTAAGGTAATCCTTCTCCATCTTTTCACGATAAAATATTGTAAAAATGTATTTTAAAAACGTTATTTTCATGTGAAAGAAATGACCAAATGTGGGAGAAGAAATGTAGAAAAAACCGTTTTATTCATGTTCTTTTCTGAGAGTTCAGTATACATGTTCAGTATAACGTGAAAATGTAGAAACAAAAAAAAAAACGTTATTTTCAAGTTTCAGTTTCACGTACTTTTCACGTGAAAAGTTGGAACATTTACACTTTTTTTCACGTGAAAAATGTGATTTTCTCGACTTTTCCACCAGAATATGACGTTATAATGTGAAACTGTGAGGACATAATTTTCACGTGAAAAAAACGCTCTTGTATTATCTTAGGCTTTCCTTTCAGGAGAGGGAGAGTCATGCATATTTAAATACATTTTTAGGTTATTAAATAAATTTGCTAGCAGATTAATTCAGGAAATAAAATCCTTATTTTCTAATTTGTAAAGATTGTATACTTTGAACTGTTATTTGTTGTAGAAATGTTCAAACACCGGATCCTGGAGGAAAATGTGAATGCTTCAAAAATTGAGATTGAATTGAGGTGCAGTAACATAAACCAGTATGTAGCTCAAAAAATTGCTACTTTAAACAGGAAGAGATTAAAGTATTCTGGAGCACCACAATAAGGACCTTTCTTAATAGATAAATGACATGCATATGAGTTATTTTAATAAACAAACTTCTCACATTATTTATGTCTCAACTATTTACATCCCTTAATTTTTCATCAATATGTCAATAGACATCTATTCACTGAATCCAATTCACTTATATTAATTTTAGATAATTAAACAGGTATACTCTCTTGTCTGATGCCAGTTGCAGCTGGGTTAAAATATTATAATCCTTGCAAATGTTATCTTCATCCTAAGCTGCTCTGCTTACAATTAACTGCTTTTAATAATTTTTGGGAAATCAATAATAATTGTGCAGTTGATTTCTCTATTGTTTGCGCACAAGGAGTTGAACATTTTTCTACTTTAGACAAAATAATCATTATTTTGTTATATTATGTTCTCTGATTTTTCGAATTATTGGAAAATATGACAGGTGACATCAATAGACTGACCTTTAAATGAAAATAAATTTGTTATAGCTGTAACAACAGAACTGACAAGAGCATTCGACCTGGTAAATCATGAAAGCATGATTCAGAAATAAATGAAAATGAGTGTTGGTGGCAAACTACTAAGATTATTCAATAATAAATTCGTGGATAGGACTCTGCAAATTGGAATAGGTACCTACATTAGTAGCAGACACGAACAAACATGCGGATTGATTCAGGGTAGCATACTATTTCCGATTTTATTTAATATTTATGTGAACGATTTTGCCAGCCTGAAATTTGAAAGTAAAGTTATTGCAATATGCTGATGATAATATTCTGTATATTATAATTCATAAAGATTTAGGAGCAGGTTTAAGATTAATGCAGAACGATATTGATTTGGTAATTAAATACTTCCTTAATAATAGTTTTAAAAGAAATTCACAAAAGACTTAAGTAATAGTATTCAGAAATCAGAGACTTAATGTCAATGAGAATGAATTTGTTAAGTTAATTGGTCATAAAGCAGAATGTCTAGCTAATCCACACATGAATGGATGTGATTGTCAAAAACTTGATTTTTGTAAAAATGAGATAAAAAACTTAAATTGTACTTCATAAGAATAAACAATTTCTATTAGTTTCAGGAAGGAATATTAAGTATTATTGAGTTAAAGATTATTTTAATTTTAGAATGAAAATGAATTATGACGGTTTAATAAATATTTTTGTCTGAGTGAATAATAACAGGTAAATATCCCAAAGTGATATCTTGTTAATGTGAGTGTAGGATTGTCGCTTACCGAGCAAAGTTTTTTCTATTTTCTATTTAAGTTATGGTGCAATGGACAAAACAGAACAATCAGTTACTAGTAGTTCTGTGAACAGTGGACCTCGCGCAGTTATAAACCACAGCCTCCTCTTATACTGTCCAACAGAGTAAATCCTGTCTGTAGTCGTGTCGGCGAGAAATCGGTGTGAAAACGGCTAATGGCTGTTGGGGTTGGTGTATCAAAAATGCTAACATCAAAAGCTAATCTCCTTCAAGACATACTGCGGCAACAGGTTTGCCCGAGTTCAAAGCAGAGAAAGGTCGAGAGACAATACTATGTTATTTTAGTTATTAATTGCATGCAATTAATAATCCACTCGACAGGGTATTTATCTATAAGAGAGAGTAGGGTTGTCTTTGTTCGTTTGGTCGCATCAACACATGTCAACTTGGAAAAACGGGAATGATTTACATCTCAACATTTTGCAAATAGATTCTAAAAATATCAATCTTGTGAATCTGGAAGCCCAAATTTCAATTTTCCTTCTAGATTTTTCCGAATTAATGTTCAAATTTCATTCATGGGACATTACATTTTATATAGCATAGCTTACATATTGTTGTAAAATGTGTTTGTTCATAAGTGAGGAAGTTATAACGTTAGTACAAGACATTATATTTGGAACGTAGCCGTGGTCTAGCGGTAGAGTACTTGGCTTCGGCAGAAGTGTTCTCAGATCGAATCTTGAATCTTCCACTATTTTTTTGTTCTTAATTTTTTCCCTCAAAACGTATAATTATAAATGATTCTTTGCAGGAAGTTGTTTTCATTACTTTTGAACTTGAATTTCATCAAATAATATTCTACAGGGTGGGTGAAATGTCCGAGAAAGGATTAATATCTCATACATAAAGGTAATTTGATGATGGGTGTGATCCCACTAGAATTGATAATACTACTTCACTATGACTTCAAAAATCTGGTCCGCCATCTTGGATCCGCCATTTTTAATGCAACATGGTTTTTTTTACTTTCCTTGCTCTATTATCATAAGTCAGGAAAGTATTGCTTTCCGAAAAAATCTGGTGTGGTACACTCACACAACTTTCCTTGCTCATTGAACTGCAAGCAACATTCTTAAACGAGAATAGTTTAGGGGAATAACATAATGGCGATTTGTGGCAACATATTTGAAACTTTGGTCAGACTACTGTATATGTTGTAAGCACAGTGTGCCTTCACCAATTATGTGAGGGGAATACTATTATAGCAATAGGGAACAGAATAACTAGAACTTTAATGAGTTTTTTACGTATATATACATTTAAACAATACAAGATTAATTTTATTATATAAACATGATTGATATGAATTAATGGGGAAAACACTCGCTTGCAGCTAATGATGATTCAATCTTTGTGGTTATGAAAATTTAAGAACAATGATTCAGTAGTCACCTACCTTTTTGAAATGGCTTCCCCCTTTGGCATCCCTGGTTTATTCGCGACTTTAGTATTTTAAAAGAACAAATATTAACTGAACCAATGAATAGGCTCAGAACTCGTCTCCCTTAACAATAAAATTATTTTTAAACTGTCCGATCTGTGACAGAATAACTGTATTATTAAACGAACCGAAATCTAGCCTTTTTCACTGGATCAGACGGACTTAACTCACAGTCCTATCGAACGAGCTCACTGCACAAAAGTTAAATTTTGGGTATTAATACAAACTCAGTCAATGCCAAACATGAAAGCCATTTCAAGTACTCAAGCCATTTTAAGATATTTTTATCTGTCGCACAAGCGGCACGTTTGTTATTGAAAACAAAAAAGAAGCTACGTTAATTTTGACAACAAATGAAATAAACAATCTTTCTGTCGATGACAAAGATTGTTCAAAGACAGAAACACTGTTCATTGAACTTTTTTGATTTTAAAATTCTAAAATCCTGATCAATATGAGATAAATATAAGATTCATATATATGTCCCATATGACCAGGTGACACATCACCCATCCCGCTGAAAGACTCGTCCCTGAGTCTGTAGTCAAGAGGGGAACAAAAAAAAAAAATAATAATTAAACAAAATAATATACTTCGGAAACAAACGTGTGCCTGATTGACTTGATAATGCTACTATACATTGAAATCAAACATTTACATAGAAAGTTAGGTTACTCAAACTAAATTACAAAGATGAAATCCAACAACCACATTGGAAAGTAGTCTACTCAAACTGATTTACAAACATTCAATTCAAATTCAAATTGAAACAATGCTGTACAATAACATTGATTAAATATAAAACTAACTTTCAATATTATACACATTAATATACATCGCAACTAGTGTGAATATTTAATCTTATCTTGAAAATAAGACGTACATAAATTCAAATTATAATGAAAAGAAAATCTCAATTGACAATATATTCATGTGTGAATCAACATTGAACCACTTCAAAAGCTGTAATAAAAATCGAAAAAAAACTATAAGTGCATATGACTTATAACTATAAATAGTCAAGTCAAGAAAGAAAACAATAAAACAGTTAATCCATCAAGAAGCAATTATATAACTCTTAACTATCGATTATGTGTATCTTAGGTTGTGCTACCGTTACAGCAGATAATTTACACACATACAACTTGATGCCTAAATATGCACAGAATAAAGTTAAAAACCCTAATCAGCCAAATAATATATAAAAGAAAAAACTAGAGGAATTCATAACTTCTCCCCAAGAATTTGGTAGATCTACTTTGTGAAATATATCTGACGATATTACATCTTGAACCGGGAATTCCGGAACCTTTATATCTATATCAGTTTTTAAAATCTCGCTAAAATTAACAAAATTAGGATTGAAATGCGGCTGCAAAACATCAATTTTCAACGAATTAAACTTAACCCAATGCAAAGGTAAGTAATGGAGAACCTGAGGCTGTTTATCAACATTTCCGTCACATGGAGAAGTCTTTCTCACCAATATTCTCCCACCGACCGAAATCTCGCAATGACAGAATAAAACCACATACATTGCTCCCGGAATAGGTTGAAGATGATGAAACGAACCTCCCTCGCAAGTGACTGTAGTGTTGGCCTGTATATTCGCGACGATATACTCCGAAGGCGAAAATTCGACGATCTCCAACTCCTGCTTAGCTGGACGGCAGCTTAAACTGCAATATTGTTGGATGTCCTTCAGCTCTGTCGCCGCAAACAAGTGATGCATACATCTCGATGACATATGTCCTCCATGCACCAGCCGCGGAAGATAGCATAAGAAATCGTCCTGTGCCCGACAAGAAGAGAGATGATCTCCCGAGATGACCTGAATCTCACCAGTAGTGGTGTTTTGAGAGAGCTGCTTATCCAATAGAAATCGAGGGGTGTGGCCTCCCCCTCCACCCCCCCTGCCCTAGTCGCCATTTTGGCCCCGCCCCCAGCCAATAGGAATCAAGGGGCGTGGCCACGCCCCCCCAGTCCGCCATTTTGGCCCCACCCCCAGCCAATAGGAAGCGAGGGGGCGTGGCCAAAATGGCGTCCCTCCACCCCCCTTCCCTAGTGTCGGCCATTTTGTCCCCCACCAAAGTCCCCGCCCCAACCAATAGGAAGAGGTTCCCCAGGCCCCGACGGCCATCTTTGTTGTAGCAGGTGTTCTGACATCTGCCCCAGTCATCCCCCACCAAAGTCCCCGCCCCCAACCAATAGGAAGAGGTTCCCCTACCCAGGAAGTGCCCCCGACGGCCATCTTTGTTGTAGCAGGTGTTTGCAACTGTCAAAAACATCTGCCCCAGTCACACCTGCTTCAGCAATTAAGTGGTGCCAATTAGCATATTAAAAATATCCCCATATTTAAAATCTTTAAAATCACAGATATCTAAACTCTCAAACTACACTACTAATCTATTTCCCAGTCATATTTTTTTCTTTTTTTTCCTGCATCACTTGGTCGCCTATCACTGAACATTCTTTTCAAAAACAACTCTTGCACCTGATCAGAATTCAAATTATGTTGTACAGCTTCACTCATGTCAAAGATGTACCTCTTTTTGACATATTGTGCAATCAAATAGTATGAAAAGTTGAACAACTGTTCATTTAAATATTTCTGAAAATCTTCACCTTTCATAATCATCTGCATAATGTCATCTTTTAGCTTTTGGTGAGAAGCTAAATTTTTTTCATCAAGTTTCTTTTGCACCTCAGCAAACATAATATTGAATGTTGTTTCTAGATCAACTACTTTCAAATTATAATCTTGCCTGTTAATAAAGTTAAGTTTAGTTTGTGCAAGTAGATTGTCTTTTAATTCTTTCAATTTAGTTTCTAGCAAATCTGTATCAACATGTTTTAAACTATTGTTTTTACTTTGTTGTTCACATAATGTCTTCAATTCGTCTGATTTCTGATCAAACAACGACCTACTAACATACTTTACCTCAATATCATCACTAATTGATTTAGACAATGTTTTCAATTGTGAATCGAAATACTGTTTTTGTTGTGCTATCTCCTTCAATATATCAGACATTGAATGCAATTTACTTTCAAACACTTTTTTAGTAATTAAATCAGACTGTAGTTTTTTGAATATACTAGTTGATATTGCAAGTAATTTGCTGTCTAAATATTTCCTATCTACTAAATCAGATGATTCAGTTTGCAATTTAGTGAATATATTTGTTGATATTTCAAGCAATTTACTGTCCAAGTATTCTTTGTTAACTAGCGGTGATGATTGATCAGACTGTAGTTTTTGGATTATACTAGTTGAAACTTCCTTTAATTTACTATCCAAGTATTCTCTGTTAACTAGCGGTGACAATGGATCAGACTGTAGTTTAGTGAATATATTTGATGATATTTCAAGCAATTTACTGTCCAAGTATTCTCTGTTAACTAGCGGTGACAATGGATCAGACTGAAGTTTATTGAATATATTTGATGATAATTCAAGTAGTTTACTGTCTAAATATTCTCTACTTGCTGCCACTAATGACGATGTTGCTGCTGCTGATGATTCACAACCACTGTTTAAAACTAATGGTGGCGGTGCTGTTGTATTAAACACATGATGTGTCCTACCAAATCGATCTATTGTACTACTCACAGCAGTGGCGCTACTGCCCGACATCTCTATCCTTGTCAAGTGTTAAACACATACTAACGACTAAAAGCAACATTGCCACCTAATATAATACCACTTTCTTTCAGTTCTTCAATAATAGAAGCTATTTCAACTGAATGTGATCTATTTCCCGCCTGCTGTGATGAAAGCAGAATATTTAATCTGTCTATCAGTTCATTTGGATTATCCCAGTAGACATACTGTCGACTAGTAGATTCATTTCTTATAAAACCCATACCACTAACAGCTGCTGCATCATCAATCCTAGATCTTTTTGTTTTCCTACTACTACTCGATGGAAATAAAGATTGAATAATTTGTGATTTATAGCCTGTATTTCTCTTTACATAACCGCGTCTATCTAAATGAGCAGCGGTAAGCTGCAATATATTACGATATTTTCTTAAATCACGTTCTGTGTACAGTTTCTGGTCAGGCTGTTTTTTAAATAGAAGTTCACACAAACCAACTGTTAAACGATACTTATTATTATTGTCGATAATTAAATAACCATTGGCAATACTAATATCCTTTACACCCATATAGTATTCATTTAGTTTACTATCATAACATATACCATAAGATATACAATTATTTAGTTTTTCATTATGAAATTCACGTATATACTCATCAATAAAATCCACTGTTATTGTTGTTTTATTCAAAATATCACTTACATTAGATCTATTCAAACCCTCATCCACATCCATTTCCTTGCCCGCGTCTTTCTCCTCCTCCTCCTCCTCCTCCTCCTCTCCTCCTCCTCCTCCTCCTCATCGTCCTCTGATTCTTCTTTAAGTCTGCTACTAGTGTGTGCATGTTGTACAAGTGTATCTTTCAATTGTTTTAGTGGATTGATAATTGGTTCTAATGATTTTTGTCTAATCGAATCATTTTCCCTAATCATACTAGTTAATGATCTATGTTTATTAATAATTGACTTACGCAAACCTTTTATCCTGTCAATTACTTTACTAGTATGACGATGATGATGATCACGTTGCACTAGTCCTCGTCTTCGTCCACGTCCTCGCCCTCCTCTTTGTTTTTTTCTTTTTAATTTAATTTTACGCATATTGCTAGTAGTAGAACGATAATTAGTTCTTTCACCTACACTGGCTCAACAACAAATGATGAGAATTGACACATGTCAATTGGTGCTGCTGCTATACACACTTGGATCAATATACTTACCAAGACAATTACGATATTTACCAGCATCTGGTTTACACTCAGTGAAAATTGAAATAAAACTATGATTTCCGCTTTGCCATACATCTGAACATAGATTTCTGAATGCAACAAATGTCATATCAGTTCCAACAAAATCTCTAAATATTAATTTTAAATTGTGCATATCCATTTTAAAAATAATCAGCATATTTGCGTTGTCTCTGATATGATGTTTTGAAATTGCGCCATAGCTTTGAATTAAGTACACACAATCTATGCTTTTGTGTCTGCCCATTGTGAAAAAATTACGTATTTGCGGCACACGTGTAACATTCAAATCGTCAAATATTATCAGTGAATGAGTGTCAATATCATTCGGTTGCGGTATACTTTCAATGTTGTCAGATTTATAGTAGTTTACACACTTGAGTTTTGAAAAAACAACATCCAATAATTTATACTTTTCCTGATACAAAGACTTACTGAACAAGTATAGGTTTTTGAATTTTAATCCATTTTTATCGAATATTAAATTCAGCAGTACATTTGTCTTTCCACAATTTGATGCACCACAAATTAGAATTCTAGCTGAACTTGGCAAAAACTCACCATGCTTTTTTCTATCTAGACAATTTTTGCCCACTTGTTTTGTATCTACAATTAGATTATCAAAGTTAACTATTGCTATTGACTCTTTTGCTGGCGTCATAATAATAATAACAACTAATCATTAACTCTTGCTGCGCGCGCGCTTGCTGTTTACACATGCGTGTCTACAGTTCAACTATGCTGTTAACATCGCTACATCTGATGTGTGTGTGTGTGTGTGTGTGTGTGTGTGTGTGTGTGTGTGTGTGTGTGTGTGTATACTACAAGCGGTTTATGAATGAAGAAAACACGCACATACAATGTTCACAGTTTATTAAAAATACTAGATACATACAAATTTAGCAGCAGCTAAAACAAGTGTGTTGACAATATCTTACAAAGTTGACAATACATAAAAAGTTGAAAATACATACAAAGTTGACAGCTGCATACATAAAAGGTGAAAATATACATACAAAGTTGACAGCTGCAGTAAGGTAAGTGGCGACGAATCTGAGACAGTGATAATACATACAAAGTTGACAGTGTTTTTTGCTAATATTATAAAAAATTGTAAATTATTACAAAGCGTGTGTTTTTCCCTTTCACATAATACAGTATAGCTGTTAGCACCAGCGTCACACGCATTAATTAAGATTAGCCATTGACATGCAATAATCTAAAATATAAATTAATATCTTTTCTTTCTTCTTATCATCATCATCATCTTCATCAACATCAGCTACATTAAAGTCTATTGATTTAATTTGCGAGTAAAGTATGTTTAGTTGCATAGAAAATTGAGCACAGATACAAGTATCTACTACATCAAATACGCTGCTTGCATTTTGAATTGCATCTTTTAAATTGTTATATGAGCATATACTTAAATGATACCTACTATCATCATCATCATCATCATCATCAACAACAACAACATCACTGTAAAATGTTTTTTTACATAAGCTAACTAGAAAGCATTTTTCAATATCAACACGTTTTACACACATCGCTTTAAGCGTACACAAAAGATCAATTATTCTTTTAATAACACTACACGCATCGTTACCATTCAGCAAATAGAACAACAGTGGCGCATCCATTGCCATTGACATTATGTTTATATCATATCTGAAACAATATGCAAATAAATTTAATGATTTTTGCGCGTTGCACGCAGTTTCTTCTGTTTTACAGACGGAGTAATAATATCACTCTTATCTATCCAGCTAGTTTTATCAAAGCCTAACCATTTAACGAGATATTTATTGTTTGATTTTCGTATTATTCGTTCAACTAAATATGTATTTTGTTCGGACGGTGTTAAGTTTGTTTTCATCAATTGTTCACTATAAAATCTGCCTTGTATGATTTCATTGTTAAGATCGCGAATTACATAGGTTGGCGGTTGTGTGGGATAAACACCGTGAATTATAAACAGTTCTGGCGACCAATTTAATCTAAAACTTTTATCAAAAACCTGACGAAACTTACTTATTCGCACTACGTCGCCTAATGCAAACTTTGGTCGATAAACTGTACGCGGCGATTGCTTTGTCTTTTTCAACTGTAACATGATCAAATGCTTTTCATGACGTCGTCTAACACTGGCCGGTGTCATGCCAATCGCTGAATGAATAGTGTTATTATATTGATAAACAATGTCCGGCAAAATGTTTAACCATTTTTGCGTACCGCTAGCAGTTAGTCGTTCATACAAACGTGATTTCAGTGTTCGGTTCAATCTTTCAACAAAAGCTGCCTTAATTTCAGAAAATACACTGTAATGATTAATGTTTAACCTATCGAATAGTTGTTTAACATCCTTATTGTAAAATTCACGACCTAAATCGCTTTGCACATTTTTTATACCTTTATTTAACACTAATATTCGCGCTAATTTTCGTTCAACTTCTTTTCCTGTTTTAGTTTTTAATGGTTCAGCAAAAGCATAACGTGAAAAACAATTAATTGCAATCAAAACATAACGATAGCCGTTGTTTGCTCTAGCAAATTCTGGCAATTCAATTAAATCAATTTGAATGAGGTCTTTTATTCCTTTTAATATATATTTACGTCTGTTGAATTTTCTTCGCGCTGGACGGTGTAATTCCTGAGCAATTTTCTGTTGCAAATCTGACATATTTGCGGTTTCGTTCTCCCCTACACGAATGTGGGTGCGCGCGTGCTTGTGCGTGCGTGCGTGATTGTTTTTGCTAGAGTTCAGTCACACCTGCAGCACTGCTCTGTTGTCTTCAACAGCGATCTTTCTTCGTCTTCTTCTTCTTCTTCTTCTTTAGACGGATGTTGTTTCTGCCACCTTCTTCTTCGTGTTCGACACTGAGCTGTGTCGGAGCGGTGCTTGTTGTATCTAATATGAACTGGTTTCACTAATAGCTTCTTGCTCCACTTTCCTCTCTCTCTCTCTCTCACTGCTGCGATCAGTCTGGCGTAACACCAGAGCCGCTAGCCGTTCTGCTGCTATCAATATCTTCTCTTCTTCTCTCTTCTATTAAATAATGACCCCACGCTTTCGTATCTATACCGTTTGATTCAATGTATCTTTTTGTGTCAAATGGTGATAATGCAACTTTGGCACACGATATTTGATAAATATCATGTGAATAACTGCGTAATTGTGAAAAGCATTCACGTTGAACTAATCTATCTGTCAGACATTTCATGTACATATCATATCTTAGTTTATTGTTTATAATTGTTCTTGCTACGCCTTTAGCTGCGTGCTTACTAAATTTTTCATAAGAACTATCCTTAATACTACTACTACTACTACTACTACTACTACTACTGCTGCTACTAGCACTACTGCTTAGTACATATTCAAAACTGTAAAGTTTTGCACGAAGACCGCAAAAAGCGGTAATAATGCCAGATTTTAATTCATCTTTAAATGTGCCAGGCACACCATGGTTCAATTGACTATAACAACAATGTGTGACAGGATAAGCACTTGTGTCAAAATGTTGAAGATTTTGTTTGATAACTGCATAGATATCGTCCGATTTGATATGATATAGCAACGAGTCTGTATCGCTCATGCATAATTTAACACAGCTTGGATCGAACATTTTCAAGAAAATGTTGTAGTGGAAATTGAACATTGTAAATTTACTCAAATCAAGAATTGAAAAACCAGCATAAATTGGTCGATCTAATTTTATTTCTGTTTTACACATTTGTACAGCGACAATGTCTTTGTCAAACACAATCCATCGTTTACAGCTTGGTTTTGCAATCAAACTTTCCAATTTTTTCTGACAAGTAATTAGCTTAAAATCTATTCTTTTCCTATTATTCTCCATCAATTTTCCGAACAGACTATTTGAAAGAAATTTAAAGAGGGTACGTTCAAATGAATTTTTTGCTTCCTTTCTCAGTTGCGCATTCAAATCAATAAACGGTTTAAGCCAGTATGACTGATGAAAAGCGATTACTCTATGTACAGCAGTCAATTTCATGCCCAAGCTTAAATAAAGTTTCAAATTTCTATAGTGGAGTACATATCGTTTACGATTATAAAGGGTGGCTAAAAGACGTGATGACGCGGCGGCGGTGTCGGGAGACGGGCGGCGCGCGGCCGCTTCTCTGCGCAGAGCAACAGTGTTGTCTGTTTGATATGAAGAGAACAGGTTGTAAGGCGGCTGATCTTTTAATGGTGCCAGGGGAAAGCTGTTATGTAATTCGTGTAAATTAACTGGATAGGACAGGTCTGCTTCAACTATATAGCCAGTCTCGGCTTCATCGTGAATGCTTGTAAAATCGCCTAAAGCTGTAATTTCATCTTGTGATAAAAATCTGAAATTTGATTCAGGTAGCTTGTAGGCAATCATTGTATGTGCGTATAAGCTTGTACAATCAAGATAGAGCAAAAAACTATTTTCAATAGCTGGGTTATAATTTGCGCCCATATATTTATTGTTTGCGACTGCATGACGGTGGGGAATGACTGACAGACCACCGCGTAAACCAGATTCTATGAGCAAGTTCATATCAGCATTGCTAATTAATTCTAAACGTACTTTAGTCAAATATAACATTGCATTCAACGAAAAATGTGGTAACGATACAGATTTTAATTCATCTTTAAATGTGCCAGGCACACCATGGTTCAATTGACTATAACAACAATGTGTGACAGGATAAGCACTTGTGTCAAAATGTTGAAGATTTTGTTTGATAACTGCATAGATATCGTCCGATTTGATATGATATAGCAACGAGTCTGTATCGCTCATGCATAATTTAACACAGCTTGGATCGAACATTTTCAAGAAAATGTTGTAGTGGAAATTGAACATTGTAAATTTACTCAAATCAAGAATTGAAAAACCAGCATAAATTGGTCGATCTAATTTTATTTCTGTTTTACACATTTGTACAGCGACAATGTCTTTGTCAAACACAATCCATCGTTTACAGCTTGGTTTTGCAATCAAACTTTCCAATTTTTTCTGACAAGTAATTAGCTTAAAATCTATTCTTTTCCTATTATTCTCCATCAATTTTCCGAACAGACTATTTGAAAGAAATTTAAAGAGGGTACGTTCAAATGAATTTTTTGCTTCCTTTCTCAGTTGCGCATTCAAATCAATAAACGGTTTAAGCCAGTATGACTGATGAAAAGCGATTACTCTATGTACAGCAGTCAATTTCATGCCCAAGCTTAAATAAAGTTTCAAATTTCTATAGTGGAGTACATATCGTTTACGATTATAAAGGGTGGCTAAAAGACGTGATGACGCGGTGTCGGGAGACGGGCGGCGCGCGGCCGCTTCTCTGCGCAGAGCAACAGTGTTGTCTGTTTGATATGAAGAGAACAGGTTGTAAGGCGGCTGATCTTTTAATGGTGCCAGGGGAAAGCTGTTATGTAATTCGTGTAAATTAACTGGATAGGACAGGTCTGCTTCAACTATATAGCCAGTCTCGGCTTCATCGTGAATGCTTGTAAAATCGCCTAAAGCTGTAATTTCATCTTGTGATAAAAATCTGAAATTTGATTCAGGTAGCTTGTAGGCAATCATTGTATGTGCGTATAAGCTTGTACAATCAAGATAGAGCAAAAAACTATTTTCAATAGCTGGGTTATAATTTGCGCCCATATATTTATTGTTTGCGACTGCATGACGGTGGGGAATGACTGACAGACCACCGCGTAAACCAGATTCTATGAGCAAGTTCATATCAGCATTGCTAATTAATTCTAAACGTACTTTAGTCAAATATAACATTGCATTCAACGAAAAATGTGGTAACGATACAAAGTGTGATACATCCAGTTTGTAAATTGCAAAAAATACAGTCCTAAAATTTTGAAAAATATCTGCCAGCAGTAAGCAATCTGACAAAAGGTAAAGATCATGATATTCACCCAATGAGTTTATGTTAAATTCGCGCCAAACTTTCTGTGCATGCTCGTAATCTTCTACTTGCAATGCTGTGTTACTAAGTGTACTGTAAAATGAGTCAATTGCTGGCAATTGCTGTTCTTCAAATTTTTCAGCATCTGTTATGTACTGATACGGGTACACGCCTTTACGTAGTAAAAGTTTTTGATGATTTTTATCGTTGAATATTTTACACATTACTTTGAAATTAGTATCAATGTTTTCTGTATCACTTGCAAGATTGGCAACAAGTGACTGTAGACTTGAGCTTAAGAATTGATAGCTGTCAAGGAAACGTACTCGATCTACTGTAATTGTGAGGAATTTTTCCGATGAGTTTGCAATACAATCAATTTTCTCCTTTCGTCCTGCTAATGCCTTAACAATGAAATGACTATCATATCCGCGAAAATTATGAAAAAAACAGTTTAATAGTTTTGGTGCTTTTGCATTTAAATTACATGACTTGTGCGTTGCACCGAGAAAATTTCCTGTTGTATGAGAATGGTGCCTAATACGAATTTCGTTGGCTTTAAATTCATCGTTGCACAAAAAACATACTGTACTATTGTTAAAAGCTAATAATTGTTCTTCATTTAATTCAATCATGGGCACTTCTTGTTGCATATCAAAGGAACAGTTTCGACCTATGGCAATGATCTCATCAAGAAATTGCTCAATAATTTTCTCGCCAACACTTGTAGCTCTATAAACGCGTGGGCCGTAGAATATTTCACCTGATTCGTCTAAAATAATAAACGCATAGCCGCAAGCAACATGTTTTTGTGTTTTCCTTGAAAAGCTATTCCCTATATCAGTTCCGAGCAAATCATCAACATTTTCATCGTCGTCCTCACCGTTATTTGTTGGTACAATAAAACTTTCAAAATCGGCAAATGCAATGTACTTATTTTTTAGTGTGTACGAAAAATTTTTAAACTTTAACATTTCACCCTGTTTAGGTAGTACTGTTCTTTGTATTGCAAATGTTGAACACAAATCCATATGTTTTTCTAGATTGGTTTTTCCATCACAATTTGCTTGCCGGTTAGTTGTAAATTTGTTAAAACAATATGGACAAATGAACACTTGACCATTATGCAAAGACAAGTGATGACTCAGTAGCCGTGACAATCCGTTATACCCTTGACGCGTGTTTATCAGAACATAATGCCATTTTTTCGGTGTTGTATCATTTGACAATAGTAGAAGATTGATTTTATGTTCGCGTTGTCTGTAAATTGAACAACGGTACGGGAAAAACTTTTTTTTAGCAGCATCATAAGCAATCACTGTTATAGAAATGTTTAAATTTTGCACTTCAAATTTTTTAATGTCATGCACTGTAGTAGGAAACTTAATACCGGTCAAATTTAGATTATTTTCAAATTGCTTCAGATAGTCAACATTCATATTTCTACGTCTGTAATGAAAATAGCTAAGTACACTCCATACAAAACATTTACTATCATTTGTGTTTTTTACATTTATAACGGCTCTTTTTGCTTTTATAAAATCAGGTGTTTCAATGTATGTACTATTTCCGCCAGCTAAAGGATTGTAACGAGTAATATTCAAATCAAATGAAATGATTCTAACTACAGTCCAACCACTACCGTATCTAATAAACTTATCAAGCGTTGATTCAATTTTCTCTACACCACTAATAAATTGATCTTGCAAAATATCTAATTGTTCATCAAGATTAATTAACAATGACGTATAACTGTAAAACGATGCGTTTGTCATAGTTTCAACGATTTCTTCTTGTTGCGATTGATCGCTGCTGCTGCTATCAACATTTACTTTTTTCAATTGAACAGTTGTAACAAAATACCATTTAATATTTTTGTCAAAATTATCACTTTCTTCAACAATTAATTCAATTACTTTCGGCTTTAAAATTTGCAATAATGTTTGAACAACATCAATGAATATTTTTCTAAAAACAAATCTGTAGCGAACTGCACTCGAATTTATGCTAGTACTTCGTTCAATAGTATAATCCATAGTTTTTCGATTTTGCTAGTAGTAGTAGTAGTAATAATAGGTTTTGCCGTCTTACCGCTTTGAAGAGGTTTGCTGCGGGTCAATGTTTTCAACTTCGTTGTCGATGTTAGTAGCAGTAGCGTTCACGACTCTCGGTTGTGATGAGTTTGTCACGTCTAGCAGAATCAATGATGCTTCAGCTTGGTGTCCACTATTACGACTGGACTGTTGCAATGATGACTCCGCGCTCACTCCACCCGCATCAATTTGGCGGCCTCTTCCTCTGCCCTGAGCGATGACGCGTTGATCGGCAAAATAAATGCCGTGGCCCCGACCTTTTCCACCACGTTTTGGCGTATCACACGCTGTGGAAAAGTGGACACGTTTTGCCGGCGGCGAATCGCTGCTGTCAACCACACACCATTCCTCATCCGCCATTTCCACCTCCACCTCCTTGTCGACCGCTATCGTCTCAACCAGGCTGAAAAAACAAACATATAGAATGAAATAATTGTATAGAATAAAATGACTGTGTGTGTGTGTGTATACATTTATTTGCAAACGCACATTATTGAATGATCATAAATCTGTTTACAGATAGTATATTTTCCAGTTTACTTCAAGCACAATTATTACCTCCTCAGCCGCCATTATACATATTTGTTTGCAGTTGTTAGAGCAAGACAATTGTTTTCAAAATAGAAATTAAAGTAGTCAAATTGTTTACTGCCGCCGCCGCCGCTTTTTCAGTTTGATTGTTAGAGTATAACATTTTAATCATATTTGTTTTCCAATCATTATTGCCAATGAAAACGTGACAATGTTTTCACCGCCAATCATTATTGACAATGAAAACACTCACAAAACTTGTTGCTACTTTTTTACAGTTTGTAAATTAATTTCAAAAAATATTTCATTATACTTACGTGTTGATTGTTGGCGTTGCTGCTTCTTCGCTTGTTGCTGCAGCTGCTGCTTTATCGGATTGTTGGTTGTCCATTTGCACTGTGCATGAAACGTCACACTATAATCGAATGCAAGCAATATCATGTCGCTCGATGCTTTTATAATTTTGAGCCGCTCGGTACCATCAACTGTCAGTTTGTTATCACGCAGAACATGTGGGGGTTGCAATAATTATATAAGTATGCATGTGCACTGCACAATGAATAAATTAATATCTTTCACTCAGCTAACATTGGCAGATGTTAAGTCCGTTACAGAGACGCAAGGTGCACACATTTTGCCCGTTCCTTAAGAAATTTGCAAACGTTTCCTTATCAGTGTTCCGGGAATGAAACATCTGTACTAAATTTCGCATACAACATATGCACAAAACAGATATACTTTCTTTGAACTTCTTACCATCTATATTCATCAAGTTGATAATATATAATGACGAAAAACTGCGTCCTTCTGTTAGTATCAGTTTGAAACTCCTACAACACTACGTCGATGTCAGCAGATCAAACCTCGCCTATGGCAGCACCAATCAACAGCGAAACCAATGTAAGTTTATTATTATTTTTTCCATTTACTCATCTAGCAAACTGACTTGAAATACATTCTTCTAATCCAACAGTAGTTTTCTGTTTGTTGTCAGTTTTCTTCTCATACAAATTTAGCAAACTAATGTTATCAGTCTTTTTCAACTGAATACTTCTATCATACAAATAAAGTTCTTCTAATGTCCCCTAAAACTGATTACCCAAATCTACTTATAGGAGGATGTCTTTGTTGTTCTTCACACGTACAAACTAATCTACTGCTAATTAAAACACTGTCATCCCTTTGCGCAATCAGTCTTTTTCAACTGAATACTTCTATCATACAAATAAAGTTCTTCTAATGTCCCCTAAAACTGATTACCCAAATAACACTCTAGGTGGATGTCTTTGTTGTTCTTCACACATTGAATGTACAAACTAATCTACTGCTAATTAAAACATCCCCTTTGCGCAAACTAAACTGGAATACTTATCACACACTGTACAACTGCTAATAGGTTATGTCTTTATCATCTTCTTCTTCTTCTTCTTCTTCTTCTTCTTCTTCTTCTGCTTCTGCTTCACACACTTGACTTTTTTTAACAAAATCGCAATTTGGCGATGATTGAATGTGTAAATCCCTCAATTGGTATTTATTGATCGATGTGTCTGCCCACATATGACAACCACTGCAAATAAGACCAAATCCATTCGAATTTGAAAAATCAATACCATAATAAAATCCGTCACTTGCTAGCTGTTTGAAATTTTTCGGCAAACATTCCATTTTCATAAATGAATTTTCACGTTCGTATTGTTCATTGTAGTCTGGTTTTTTCTGAAAAGTTGACGTTGTACGAATATTACCAACAAGATAATTGTTTATGAAGCCGCACTTCGGTGACCATTTTTTATGTTCAAAAATAGCATAATCACTCACTTCCCAATTTTCCAAAACTACATTGCAAAAAACACATTTTGTTCTATCGAAAACTTTTAAAAAGTAGAACCCGGCCTCTGCTAAATGATTCGGTTTTGGATATTGATGCGGCCAAATAGTTTTATTACCTTCAAAAAATGAGTCAAGCCTATCGATTTCTTTAAAGTAATTTACCGCTTTCTTCTCATCACTATCGTTGTTGTTGATGATGTCACTGTTGTTGGAACAATGAATGCAACGCTTTCTTGCTCGCGGCAACATTTTCAAACAGCAACTGAAAAAATAAAAAATAATATATTTTTGCTAAACTTAATTTTTTTCTACAGGAAATTTACACTAACGAGTTGTGGTCCGAGGACGGGGCAATGGCTATGCTGGAGGCTGAACTATTGCGAAGCGACGCCGCACCCGCCGACGCTGGCGTCGAACTGTTTGATGAAGACGATTCATTAATGGATCTATTGACCAGAGCTGAGAACCAACTAAAGGAACAAAAGCTCTGGCAGTATCCACTTCATCAAACAGTTCGGCGCCAGCAACAGGTTTCCAGCCTCGATCACCCTCCCCCTTCATCGCCGCATTGCCAGCAGCTTGTGGTATACACGCCACCACCACCCGCCACCCGAGCTGCTGCTGCCCGGATCCCCCCCGCCCCCACCGTCACAACAAGAATCCCCCCCGCCTTCACCGTCACATCACACCAACAAGGATGTCCCCCCGCCGCCGCCTCTACCTCCGCCACCGCCACTCATCCTTATAGACGTCCACGCGCAATCTTAGGATCTAACTCTATGCGGCATGAATTTGATTTCGATGGACTGATAAGGTTTTCAGATCCATCCCGACGTCGTACAATTGCGTTAAAACATTTATCCGATGCATTTCAGTATCCTGTTTTAGGTGCGCGTGTTGTGCGCTCCTACAACAAGGATGCTGTTATCATTAGGGTAGCAAATGTAGGACGTCGGGGCAACGAAGATGCCGAAATTGAAACTTTCATGCCGCATAGATTTACTACTAAGATTACGCGTGCGAATGTGCAGTCGTTTAATTCAGGTTGCCACAATTTAATAATGCAAGTTGTTCACAGCGAAGGTCGTTCCTCTGATATAAGGCTGAATCGACGGTCGCGGCAGCGGCCGTAGATTCAGCTGATCAGAGGAACATTTTTAAATTAATAATATTTCAAATTTTAATTTTTTTTTTTTTTCAAATTGTGGCAATTTGAATTAAAGGATTAGGTTTCTTTTTCTTATAAATTTATAATTAATTTCTTTTTCTTATAATAAATTATATATGTTGATTATTGCACTTCATTTAACTTACCTTGTGTGTGTGTGATCAACAACTGTGCACAACTGATGTACAATCATTGTTCTACATGACTATTTATAGTCAAAGGTTAATGACTTCACACAGACATGTTCAGACATGTCTGGTCATGCATAGCTGCACACACGCGTCATACATGAATGCATTCAGTTGCATGTCACTGCAAACTTAGTTTGCCAGCAGACACGATGGGAGTCAAGTCAATAGGACAAGAAATGAAAATAATCATAGTATTTGTTACATTCATAATATACACAATTAGTATGATATTACTCTTATACTATACTCTGAGTACTTGTACATTGCACAATATTAGAGTTGAAAATGTGTTAAATTTTTCATCATTAAACCAATCTGTAAAAGACAGCAGCAGCAGCAGTACTGCCAATTTAAGCGTAAAAGCTTATAATAAAGCACATATATTATCTTATATAAGACTATGTGTTCAATCTCAAATGAATTATAAAACATCGAAATTATTTGATGATGGACTAGACAAATGGTATGCTTATATGAATGATCAACGTAAGGTTATTTGTAATTTTTTCAACAATTATACAGCATTGAACAGTTGTATAAACATAAACCCATCGTCTGGTGATAGTATTTCGAATTTTCTACTAATAACAACATTACAACTTTGTAATATTTTTGATAGCGAGCCGGAGCCGACAACGGTTAGGTCTTAAGGGGATTAACTAATTTCTATTTAGTCAGGTTTCAACATTGCTATTGAAAGGATGGTAGCAAAAAAGTCTTGTCTTCGTCGTCGACGAGTGCGACGTAAAATTGGCACTGGTATTTTATCGAAACTTAGCGGATTTGCATCAACCGCCCTTAATAAAATTGTCGATACATTACCCCTGGAGTTGCATATCCCCTCCTACCGCTTTTGCAGACCCGGCACCAAATTAGATAAAAGATTAAGGAGGGGGGACAAAGGAATAAATAGTCTGGATGAAGCATGTAAAGAGCATGATATAGCGTATGCGCAGCATAGTGATAATTCGTCGCGAAATGTGGCTGATCGTCGTTTGGCTGATAAAGCATGGTCTGTTTTTAAAAATCCAAACACAGGTTTAACTGAAAAAGCAGCCGCATACTTAGTTACAAATTTGATCAAAGCTAAAGCTGCCTTTGGTGGGGGTAGAGTACAACGGAGGCGGCGGCGGAATAATAGAAGAGAAGGTTGGAAAAATAATTCATCACTACAAGAACAAAGAAGTGCACATTTACGACAAAAAGCAATTAAACATTTAAGTAAGCACATAGCTGGTCAAGGTTTTTATTTAAGACCATATGCGCCCTTGTATAAAGGCGGTAGAATCATTGAATCACCTTCACAAAGAAGAAGGACAACAAAGAAGAGGACGAGGAGGAGGAGAAGAGCACCAAAGAAAGTGAGAAAATGAAGATTAATATACAAGGACCACTGTCAAATTATGATCTACTAGATTGGGCTGATATTTTAGATATTAAATTGCGTGGTATTTATATGATTGATACATTGCCAAAAAGAATTAATTTAAATGAAAAATCGATCATAAATTTAGACTCGATCATGAACAGTGGAACACACTGGGTGGCTTACAAAAAACATGCACAAAAAGTATATTATTTTGATCCAATTGGTAATTTACAGCCGCCCATACAATTGATAAACTATTTCAAACAACAACCAAATGTTGAAATTTATTTCAATTATGATCAATTACAAACACTAAATAGTAATGTATGTGGTCATTTTTGTCTTTTATTTCTTGCAGATGCGTTATAGCAGACAGTTCACTTGTAGATGTGTATGAAAGAAGGTGGTAAAACAGTAGTAGTACACAATGGTTGTAATAACATTATCATCTAAAGACAGTAGCAGCAGCAGCAGTTGTTTAATTGAAGTACTTCCCACTGTACTAGAGCTAGACGCACGCTATCAATATGAAATTGGATTGATTAATTTATGGACATACAATAGTGTACCGAATATAATTAAAAATGTCAACTCATCTTTTAAGTATGGTGATAGCTTGATTGATTTGGATACAGGCTCCTACGAAATTGATCGTATAATAAATGAAATAAAGAGAAAATTGAACGTTGATAGTTCAAATCTAATTATACAAGGAAATAATACGACAATGCTATGTGAATTGAAAGCGGATAAAGATGTTGATTTAACAATGAACACATCACTAGCCGATATACTCGGTTTTGATAGAGAAATTCTTGTAGCAAATAAATGGCATTATTCTAAACGTTTAGTATCCATTACAAATATAACATCGTTCCAGGTTACTTGTAATATTGCATGCGGTAGTTATCGAAATGGGCAAGAGGTTCATACAATTTTTGAATTTCTACCAAAGGTTGCACCTGGTTTTCTAATAAATGAATCACCATCGCCAATTATTTACTTTCCATTAAACACGCACAGAATTCAATCTATTGTAATTCAAGTAGTTGATCAGAATGGTAAACTAGTTGATTTCCGCGGCGATAGTATAACAATAAGAGTACACATTAGAAAGAAGGAATAGAGAGAGAGAGAGTGAGGCGGCGGTGGATCAAGCATGTGTTAGAATGATGTGAGCATTAGTCACGCAAACAACACAAGCAAGAGAGCGCGAGCAAGAAGGAATCACGCTACAGAATGGGTTTTGTTGTGTATAACAACCTAGGTGCGGCAAGTAGGAGGGAGTGGAGTGGCGGTAGGACTGCTTTTAGCATGCAGCAACAATTGCCGACACCGGTTAGTACTTATCAGTCCGTGAAACTGATAACACATAATCGAGCAAGGTTTTTAGAAAAGCTTGGTTTTAAAGTGAATTGGAAATATGTCATCAAAACACGCGGCGGCGGCCGCAATTAGTGACATACTAAATGTTGAACAAGACATACACTATTATTCAGATATAACAAAATTTGATTATCATACGCATGCGCCGTATGGTAATTTGAAATTTAATAACAATGATGAAATACGTTTGTCGAAATCGTCTCATGACCTTATTTCATTAGTTGCAAAATCTTTTCTTATTGTTGAGGGGAAAATTACATGTACAAAACCGCCAGCAAAAGACAAACCTGATGATCCGCCGGTCGAGGCTGTATATACGCTCAGTTCAAATGCAGTAGCACATATGTTTGATGAGATACGATTTGAGTTGGCAGGTACAGTCGTTGCAAAGAGTCGACTAGTAGGTATTACTTCTACTATTAAATCATATTTAGTGAAACAACTAAACGATAAAAATACATATAATTTAGCAGGTTTCACTGATAGTGCATCAACACTAACTAATAATACTTTTGCTTATTGCGTACCGTTAAAATTACTTCTGCCATTTTTCGAAGATTTTCAACATGTAATTTTGAATATGAGACAAGAGCTTGTGCTTTTGAGATCCGCAACAGATATTAATTGTATTCAGTCGCCACAAGCAACATCAATGTCATTGGAAATAACAAAATTGCTTTGGAAAGTGCCCTATATTCATGTAGATGATCATTTAAGATTGAAATTTCTGAAAATTGTTGATCAGGATAGGCCATTGAAAATTGCATTCAGAAAATGGGATATCCACGAATATCCTCAGCTGCCGAACAGTGTTAGCACGATTTGGACTATAAAGACGGCTTCAAAAGCTGATACACCGCGATTTGTAATATTAGCATTTCAGACAAACAGGAAAAATGTAATGGGAAAGTCAATGTCGAAATTTGATATGTGCAAATTGCATGATGTTAAACTTTTCCTGAATAGTGAATATCTGCCGTATGATCGTATAAATGGAAACAAACAACTTTTGTACAAAATGTTTATAGAATTTGCGCCCAGCTATTATAATTTAGGACTTCATACTGATTATGGTACAGTTGTAGATTATAAAACTTTTACTGATTGCTGTCCAATAATTGTACTAGATTGTTCACATCAAGCTGATCATTTAACATCGTCAACAGACATTCGATTGGAAATGGAGTTTACAGAAAATGTGCCAAATTTAACGACTGCATATTGTATTTTGATAAGTGACACATTAGTAGAATACAAACCATTGAGCGCATTAGTTCGTGAAGTACAGTAATTTGACGCAAGAGCGAGCTATGCATGACGGTGTGAAGGAGGAGGGGGGTATATAAAAGTGCGTGTATGAACAGTAATTACATCAGTGTTCAGTTGTAATGTGTTCTAATAGCTTGAATAATAACATAGATATTCCTCAGTCGTCGTCGTTATCATCATCATCATCATCATCATTGTCATCATTGACAAAAGCAAAATTTGATGCATTTGTACATAGAATGTGTGCATGCACCGACGGACAACAGAAAATGGACGATGATGAGCAAGTATCAACAAAATTTCGAGACTTTGGCATACAATGCGACTTGGATAAAGAAGAAGAATTGGAGAAGGAGGCAGCAAGAATTGAGGAGGAGAAGAGAGAGACGAAGAATAATGTTCGTGAAGAAGAATGGGACAGGTTTTCGAAAAATGATGACATTGATTTTGCTGTAGTCGAGTTTCATTTTTTCAAAAGTGATGATAATTTTATCATTATTAAAGAGGTAGCCATAATCGATTACAAACTACGACATATTGTGCTACACTTTAAATCACCATTTCCGAAAACATTACTGAGTAGAAAAATGTACCGTGATGTCAGCTGGCTTGAACATAACTATCATAAAATTAGATGGGACCAAGGCGACTTAATTTACACTGACGCGCTGCTTGCTTCATATTTGCAAAATTATACCACAATCTATACAAAGGGAAGAGAAAAAGCACAGTTTTTGAAAAGGTTACACGACAATGTGCTTACTATGCCGGAGGATATTCAAAAACCAGACTATACAATGTTTGAAAATTCTTGGTGTTTTAGTGTATGCAAAATTCATAACAAATCGTCCAATGCCCGGTGTGCACTTTTCAGTGCGTATCATTATTTGACAATCTTGATGTGTAACAAGCAAACAAAGGAGAATAGTGCTGCTTCAATGCCTACAAACAATATGAGTTCATTGAATCGTAATGCTGCTGCTGATATCGATTATACATGCGAAAATAATAGAATGGAAAGTATGAAACATTGTAAACTGCTAACTAAACAACGAAGACGCAACTATGCCCGACAAGGTTTTTATTTTGATGGGGAAAGCATACTGTGTGTTTATTGTGGATTTGATTTGATTTCGCATAAAGCGAGAGTATGCAGTCTGACCTGTAGCGAAAATGTAGGTAGTGGTGGAAGGGAGAAGCGAAAAGCAATAAATTTCACTGTTCTAGTACCACTCATTTAGAGTACCTTCGGTAGCAGCAGATTGAAGAGCTATAATGAATCCACAAACTTGGACTTATGCGCCAGAATGTTTAGAAATTAAATTACAAAACTACATTGAATGGTATGATTTGTGTCAAAAAGCAATAGAGACAAAAAACAGTAGTATTGCTAGACAATTGAAAGCAATATTTCTAAATACAGTTAATATTAACGATATCAGTGATTACTTAGCTTATTACAGACCCTTTAGTTTGAATGTAAACAAGCTAATAAGAATTGAAGAAGAAATTTTAAGATCGCTCGAGGTGAACAGAGGAGAAGAAGATGCGACTAGCTGTAAAGAAGAAGAAGAGGTGAACAGCGGAGAAGAAAGGAATGCGGCTACATGTAAAGAAGAAGAAGAAGATGCGACTAGCTGTAAAGAAGAAGAAGAAGAGGTGAACAGCGGAGAAGAAAGGAATGCGGCTACATGTAAAGAAGAAGAAGAAGGTTGAAAGCGAGAGTGCGTGTAAAGGTGACGGAGGGGAGACAACATCATGATACGGTGGGAAGTCAACAGAAGGAATGTGTAAAGGTGTGAGGAGGCGTGGCGGAGGGGAGAACGAGTCAACAGAAGGAATGTGTAAAAGTGTCAGTGGAAGGAGTCGACAGGAAACGGAATGGGAGGCGGTTGTGGGGGACTGTCGGCTTAACAGGTTTGTGTGCGCTCAGTCTTTAACCGACAACGCACATTGAAGCAAGCATAGCTTATTACTCTTGCACTCGAACGCGCGCGCGGTAAGCTTTTATTATGGATCACCATCTACAGAGAAGCAACACCAGCACTGGAAATGATAGACTTTTTAGTATGAAGTCATTCAATTATATTTCAAAAACTGAATATCCAACGGTCTCACTCAAAGATCTTGACCATGATTCGTGGTACCGTGTTGTACACGCTAGATTGGTGAGAACACAGCAGGGACAGCGAATCATAATGAGGTTATACGATCATGACAGCAATGGTGACTATTATTGCGAAGTTTACTTACCTGAGAAATTTCTGAGTGTATTGAATCTTCAAACACTTGAGGATTTCAACAAACAAAAACTCTATCTGAAGTGTGTACAGCGAGAAGGTAAATCGCCTCTTGTTCTTCTAGAAGAAGAAAGGAATATATGAAAAAAAAAAAAAAAAAAAAAAACAACCCATTCCCATCATTGATTGTGCAATAGGCCTAATGTTGATTAATACTTTGTAATGAATAACTATAGTAGTATGTAGAATAGATTAGCCTATCTATTCTACATCCTATTATAGTGACATTCAATTAGAGTTTTCTCAATATGGGGATAGCACATTAAAAAAAGCGCCACCATTCCTTTTACAGCATAGTGTGGGGAAAATGACATCTCATACTAACAAATATGAAATGTAATTTTTTTCATTCTTCCTGTGGTGGAGGAAAAAAGGAACATGCACTATATTGTTGTGCAATAGGCCTAATGTTGATTAACACTTTGTAATGAATAACTATAGTAGTATGTAGAATAGATTAGCCTATCTATATACATCCTATTATAGCGACATTCAATTAGAGTTTTCTCAATATGGGGAAAGCACATTAAAAAAAGCGCCACCATTCCTTTTACAGCATAGTGTGGGGAAAATGACATCTCATACTAACAAATATGAAATGTAATTTTTTTCATTCTTCCTGTGGTGGAGGAAAACAAGGAACATATTATTGTAGTTTAATTTGCGCCAAACTTTGAACGCTAGTAGTGTAGTTTGAGAGTTTAGCGCTAGTAGTGTAGTTTGAGAGTTTAGTGCTAGTAGTGATATCTGTGATTTTCAAGATTTTAAATGTGGGGATATTTTTAATATGCTAATTGGCACCACTTAATTGCTGAAGCAGGTGTGACTGGGGCAGATGTTTTTGACAGTTGCAAACACCTGCTACAACAAAGATGGCCGTCGGGGGCACTTCCTGGGTAGGGGAACCTCTTCCTATTGGTTGGGGGCGGGGACTTTGGTGGGGGATGACTGGGGCAGATGTTTTTGACAAAACACCTGCTACAACAAAGATGGCCGTCGGGGCCTGGGGAACCTCTTCCTATTGGTTGGGGCGGGGACTTTGGTGGGGGACAAAATGGCCGACACTAGGGAAGGGGGGTGGAGGGACGCCATTTTGGCCACGCCCCCTCACTTCCTATTGGCTGGGGGCGGGGCCAAAATGGCGGACTGGGGGGGCGTGGCCACGCCCCTCGATTCCTATTGGCTGGGGGCGGGGCCAAAATGGCGGACCACGGCAGGGGGGGTGGAGGGGGAGGCCACACCCCTCGATTTCTATTGGATAAGCAGCTCTCTCAAAACACCACTACTCTCACCGTTCTCCTGTCTCCGCGCCAAGACGAAATCCTGCTGCTGAAGCTGACAAATCTGGCCGTCGAAGTACATAGATGTCCTCACATACTTGTGCAATTGAAACTGTCCGCCAATGCTGACCAACGGTACTTTTAAGCTAAACACCATGGAGTTCTCCTTCACCACACAAGTCGTGAGTGCAAGATCAAAATATCACTGCAAATCCGATAGAGGTATAGCTAACTGGTGTCCTTTTGACTCTATATCCTTCCTCCAATCTGAAGAGATCTGAACGTAATAAATTGGGGTGTACCAGCGAAAAGGGTAGAAGCTTTTTATGACAGTGTTCCTTTGCAGTATTTTTTAATTCCTGCCGTGATAAAATATTTACATGTGAGTAGAGGTGAAAAATGTAAATTAATAACTGGTTTATGAAAACATTTTTCTCCTCCGATACATTCTATTGTACGAATAATCTCATACTATCTGTTAATTTGCTATACGCATCGTGAAACTGCTGAGAAAAATTTCCAGCAAACTGTCTCAAGTTGGGAGAAATCTGAATTAAATCTTTATGGTCGTCTGCAACCAACCCTTGGAATGCGTTAAGGTGATCAGCTACATGTTCTTCGTTGAATTCCAGCTTATGAAGTTCACCATCCCTCGCTACTGCACAGAAAAAATGAAGAAAATCGCCGACAGCATCGATCACTCTGGTTTTTCGTGAAGCTTGAGTTCCCAAACGAATTGAAGAGTTGAAAGCAGCGTAACTTTTGTGAAGAATTCCGTTTGTAGAATTATACAAAACTTTTACCGCATCCACTAAACTGCAATCCTCTTGTTGACAGTTAGGCCAGAACACCCTTTCCGCCTGCAAGATGTCGAGTTGAGCTGCGGGAAATCTACCTTGTATGTTAGTGGAACCGATGATTCATACGTTACAGCGTGACGTAGCTCCTTGTAGAAAACTCCTGCGAAGACCCTGACTGCCTCCAGTCGCGCTGTGAAAGTCGTGAGAATGAGAAATGACGCAAAATGTACCAAATTGACATGTTTATGCGTAACAGAACCTCTTACAAACAAAAAAAAAAACTCTACTTTAAAGCAACCGCAAATGAATTGTAATAAAACAAATCAAGAGAAACGTTTTACAATAATATTAACAAACTCGACGTGAATAACAAAATATTACAATTAACAACTGGACTGGCCGGTTAGCATATATTATTAATCAGAAACCTAGAAATGATACAATTTATTAGAAGTGCATAGGCCTATATATAAGTTAAATAAGTGAGAAATAAAGTGTTTTTTTGATAAAAAAGAACGAAGTTTCTATCTCGAGAGTTGACATTAGAATGTCTTGACTCGTTTATTTTGAAAAAACAAAAACAAACTCTTATCAGGTGATAGTGAAGACGTAAACAGATAAGGAGAGTGTAGCTCGCCTAACTACTCCCCCCCAGTCTTCACTATCCTTGAAATTTACAAAATAAATATTATTGAAATTTATGTGAACAAAAAAAAAAGATTAAACATTGAAGAGTAAATATCTAGTAAGAATCTTCATTGAAGAACTTTTGAGCGCTTCTTGACTCTATTGATCTCATGTATGTGTACGACCTCAAATCTTGGTGACATATCATTGGCTTTCTTCAATTTCAATCGGCCCCTTGCTAAGAGGGCTCGAACTATGTATGGACCTATGAATCGGCGATCCGATTTCCTTTGCTTGTAATGATTCTACTTGAACACCATATCGCCAACTCGGATTTTTCCTTGAGTTTCCTCTGCTTTTGCATTGTGACGTGCGATTCGGTTTTCCTTATCTTCACATATCTTCTTCCTGGTTGGTTTGTGTGTTTCCTGTTGTACCATTAGTTCCAGGGGTGTAAGGCCGGTTGAAGAATGAATGCTATTATTATAGGCAAATATAGCTCTGACCATTGCTTCCTCCCCGACGATGGATTTATCAGCATCCAAAAGATGTAGGTGTTCCGTTAACGTGCTGTGTAATCTTTCAATCATTCCATGTGATCTGGAATGGCCTGTTGTCGTGTAATGACTTTCAACTCCGTATTCTTGAAGCATAGCTTTCACTTGGTTATTACAGAATTCTTTTCCTCTATCCATAATTAATTCCTGTGGGCATTGATACAGTCCGAACAGTCTTATTAAATTCACAATTAAACAATTTGCCGTCTTGTTCTCCAGCGGCCAAGCTGTGGCTAATTTAGTAAAACGGTCAATTGAAGTGAGATATTTTTGCTTGATGTAGTGAAACACATCAACTTCGATTGTATGATGGGGCCTATCTGGAGTAGGCGTCAACTGTAATTGTGTCTTATATGGCGATCTGTCGTACTTGACTCGTTCACATATTGTACATTCACTTATCACTTCTGTTACTGTTTTAATTATATTCAGCCAATAATATTGACGACTAAGGTGTTGAACGGTTTCTTTGACCCCGCGATGATTGGTTCTACCCGTATGATACTGTTTGGTGATATCACTTTGCCTTGCTTTATCTTCCACAGTCTCTACCTTTTTAGAACATATGGATAATTTGATCTCTTTATCCCATTCTTCATTCATGTAATGATCCTTAATTTTTGTCAAAAATAATTGTTTCTTGGAATAAACATAGTAGATCTTTCCTCTGTTCGTTATCTGTCTAATAATATTCATGAAATCACGATCTGTAGTTTCAGATGGGATGATTACTGTCATCGTTGTAATTGGGCCATACCTATGATGTTTGGTTTCAATTACTCCATCTGATTTTTCAAGTAGAATTATTTGGTTTCTTTTATTATTGATTATATCATCCAATATCTCCATTTCATTTGTCTCTTGTCGTGCATTTCCATCAAGTAATTCGACATCAAATGATGCTGGGCTCCATTCTTCATCATTAACTGGGTTATCTCTCAAATATTCGTCGATAATGTTTTCTTCTTCGGAGTCTACTGATAAGGGTATATCTGATAAGGATATCTACTGATATTTCTAGATAGACAGTCTGCAACCACGTTATCAGTTCCCTTGATATGTTTCATTTTAAAATCGTATACTGCCAATTTTTCCTTCCACTTCGTGATTCTAGCGGAGGTTTCTTTCAGTTTGTCTACCCAAAGTAGCGGCATATGATCTGTTTGTAGTTCAAATTCATTTCCATATAAGTAAGGACGGAAGTTTTCTACACACCATACGATTCCCAATAATTCTCTTTCTATGGTGCTGTATCGTCGTTCGGCTTGAGTTAATTTCCTACTTGCAAATGCAACAGGTCGGTCTCCTTGTGCTAAAACACCTCCAATAGCTTCCAAGCTGGCGTCAGTTGTCAAAAGAAACGGTTTATGCAAATCTGGAAAATTTAGTATTGGAACTGTACAGATCGCTTCTTTACACTCCGCTACAGCTTCAACTACGTCACTTGAAATATTAAATGTTATTCCTTTTCTAAGTAGCTTAGTGAGAGGTTCAGTCATGTGAGCAAAATTATTTATAAACTTCCTGTAATAGCCTAGCATTCCTAAAAATGTTCTCACTTCTTTCACATTTTTTGGTGCAGGTATTTCTCTGATTGCACTCACTTTCCTGTCATCTGGTCTCACACCACTGCTCGATATAATATGTCCCATGAATCTCACTTCTGGCTGACAAAATGTAGATTTTTCTCGCGAAACTTTTAGTCCGAATTCTCTAACCCTTTCAAATAATAATTTCAGATGTTTTTCGTGTTCACTGATATTCTTACTAAAAACAATAATATCGTCCATATAAACTTGTATTGCGTCTTCATCTAATCCTTCTAGATGTAACCGAACTGGCGGGTAGATCTGGTAGCGGGCCCAACCAGTTTGGACATAAACTTAAACCTAGTTAGGAAGTTGGCCCAGTCCTGCCTATACGACCCTGGAAGAGGCACTCTGAGTTCAAGTGGGTTGAAATCTCAACCCCAATGGGAAAGAGGCACAAACTCCTCCAGGAGACGCAGACCACAGCAGAACTGTTCGACTCTCCTTCTTATCTATTTAACATGCCTCAACTAAGTGAGAACAGGGCGACTGGAGAAACAACGACTGTTGAAATGAAATAGATTTAATTTACGAAATAAATTGAATAGATCGATATTATGTATCCCTCACTAGTTCACAAGAATGTCCAATTAGTTGTTAATGTTGGAACATAAAATTCTTCTCAACTCACATTAAATTCGAATTTAAATACTACACCAAATTAATGCCTTAGACATCGGCTTAAAAAGAAACATAGGTACACACATTTAAATACTCTCTACATCATAAAAATATGCAACTGTCGTCAGGATAATTGTTAACAAAATTATAACTGTCTTCTCATTAATGGTACAATTGAATAAAATGGACAAATTTATTATAAGTGTTCCTCAATAGTAGGCGAGAGTATCCAATTAGCTGTTAACGTTGGAATATAAAAACCCTTCGCCACTCTCGTCCAAATCAAATTCTAATAAAACACTAACATTTCAATTAAATAACATTCAGAGTAATTATCAACTTGGTCAATTAAATAATAATAGCACAGTACAACCCATCTCTTACTCCAGCCGCCAAATAGAATAAGATAAAAGTAATTCTCGACAATTTCAAAGGGAAGGTTCGGTCAAATATTAATCAATTATAGGGGCCAGAATAGATTCACTCACCCGTGATAATAATTCCGAGGGTCACTTTCATTAGGATCCAAAACCGCATCTTGGCTTCTGGATTCAGGTTAGAGTCACACGAATATGTTGTTCCCGCGAATTAATTTATTGTTCTCACGGAAAATAATCACACGAATAAGTTCCACAAAATATATCAGAAAACTACAGGCGAACTTTATTGTTCATATCTCACGAATTGTTCAACATAACACAACGAGTACAACAAATTAATTCGACATCAACTAAACACTAAAGACAAATTTTATCGCTCATAGCACGCGAATAATTACAACAAATATAACGAATCAATTGAACTTGATTTTTATCGTTCGAATCACAAAAATAAATTTAACAAAAAATAATAATTAAAACTAATTTCACCGCAGTGCGTCTCGCGTTCGAGAGTAACCGTTCGCTCAGGAGTCCATCGCTGACTGACTCGAGGGCTGTCCATGCACATTACCCCAGCCTAAAACGCATGGGAAACTCACCTTTTTCTCATGGCAGAGAAAGAGTGAGAGCTCAAAATTGGATGGAGAAAGAGATAGTTCCTCGTGGAAAACTGTCACCAGATTGCAGTTTTTTCTCCACGAGGCAGAAGAATACGCTGTACTGTGCACAATTCTTATATTCTAAAACGCAATAATCTATTTCTCACACTAGAGAAAATTGAAATACCCTTACGTCTAGAAAAAAAATGAACATTAGAAAATTCAGTCCGATCACGCCATCAAGTCCAAAGTTCAATGATTTTAGATTGGCATATCATGAGAAATAAAAAAAATTAAATTAATTCACCTCCTCTCAATAATTCTACCCATTACATTGCACCCCCCTTTGGGGAAGGGTGGACATCCCCTTCCGCACTTCTAACCGCACTCTCTTTCTTTGACACCTTGGGAACTTTGGCTTTGTTTATGGCACTATCACTAGAACTCACTTGTTGGGTTGTGGTCACCTGGGGCAGAGGTGCAGCCGCCTCCTCGCCGCTGGGGGTGGGGGCGGTCTGACTGGTCAGCAGCCTCCAGGCCACCGCGCTGCCGGACAGTGCCATTACCATAGTGACCGCTGCTATAACGTAGTACCAGCAGGGAACCAGCTGGTCAGAAGACTCCTCCGCCTCCAACTCTCGTAGGGAGTTCATCAAGTGGTTGACCGTGACCTCTTCCACTCCACTCGTTCCAGGCCAAGCACAACCTTCTTGCAGACGTCTCGCCAGCTGCAGTCGAATCTGGGAAGCCGAGAATCGACCCTCAGCCAATGACAGGGCCGCTGGGATGTCGATGGCCACTGGCCTCAGTCGCACCTCGGTTCGACCACCAAGGCTGGTTGGTGCAGGAATCTGATAAGAGGGGTGACTGAGTGTGCACTCTTTTATCACTCGCATCGCTCCAGTGCCATGAAGGTGTAACTTGTCCACAGTCGTCTGCCCGCCCGTCTTGCATTGAGAGACGAATCGTTTCTCCATTGACAGGCTATATATCCAGCTGTTAGTGCTCCGATGCCATAGCCAGACGTCAGGATGATCCTTAGTCAGCACAAGATGTGTGCAGTGCTGACGGGCAAGTGTGATCTCTCCCAGGAACAAGAGGCTCAGACAGGACGGGTGGTGTCTGGCATAGAGTGATGAAAATGCTGGACAAAGGGTGAGCGAGCCCACTTGGTTACACTGTTCAAGCATTGATTCACTCAATGTGGAATAACGGTCTCTGTCCTTGCTGACAAATAGAATTGTAGAGTCGAGTTGGTAACAAACACTCACATTAGTGTGGAAGTCCTTGACGGGGAGTACAAGTGCCTTGAACATATCAAATCAGCGTCCAATTGAAGAGAGGGGTACAGTCAACAATAGTTTAATCACTTCACCACTGGTTACCGCACAAGTCTTTATCAACTGGTAAAATGCCATCACTTGAGAAATGTCTGTTCCAAAAACTAATTCTAAGCCACTAGGTAAACTTGACCGAACCTTTAACAATATATTTCTTAATTCTAAAGGCGATAATAAATTCATACTCAATTTGCCGCTAGCAGCATCATTTAGACATTGTAAAATTTTTCTTAAATCTATTAGGGCCTTAAAAGTAGCAAGTTCTAATTCTTCTAACGCAGTAGAAGTATCCATATATACATGTAGTAAGTTCTCTACTTCAATAGTTTTCTTATCAGTTGTCAAAAATTGATTCATGAGAACAGTTAGATTACCATAGATTGATTTCTTGTGAAACCCTTCCTAACTCTTGATGATTACGCTCCGTTTTCCGACTGAGTTCTCTAGTAACGGTCAAGTGTTCTCCTTCAATGTGTATTAAACTGGCAGTTTTCAATTTCGTCAACTCTTCGCTGTGTTGTACCTTCTCTAAGTCCTCACTCTCGGCTACTCCAAATAAAATATAAAGGATCTTCCCCCCCAAGTTTATTAATCCTCTACGGCTCCGTCCATAGTACAGATCGGTTAACGTTTGTACAATATCTTTCAATTCACTTTCCATTGTTATCATTCGTTGAAGTACTTTATGTTGAACTCCTAGAGCAGGGAGTTTCTCGGCCGCTTGTGCTAGCAGGTACGCTGTATCCTCTGTTCGTCCCTGAAGTTCAGCTACTTCTTGTCGAGTTTCAGTGAGATTGATTTCGATGACGATGGTCCAATTCTCTCCGGAAATAAGCGCCTCTCCCATACTTTCGAACCATACTCCCTCCTTGTTAGCTTCGTGTGGAGAGTTAGACATCACACCTGTAACCAATTATATTCAATGTTCTATTCTGTCAGAGTTGCCTTTATTCCACCCTTATTCCACCATAATTCCACTACACCTCCATTAATTTTTATGGGTTGACAATTTGGTTACCCATTCATTCAATTTCGATCGATTCCAATTAAAAACCGGTTTTAATGTCAAGTGCCAATTGAAGTTAACAATTTCTCTGAACAACGGTGACTCAATGTTCATTGTTGGCCTAGGAACGCTGATTCAACAAGGCTGTCACAAGGTAGAACCGTTGACCTACAATGTAAACATTGGACTCCATTGTTATAGTTACAACTGTTGCCGCTAGACTGCGTAAGATTCCAATCGCAGAAATTAATAAATTTTTCTCTAATATTTTTCTCACGGCTGTCGTTCGTTTACCCGCGTGAACATGGTTGCCGTTTCTATCGAGTTGTGGTAAGCAATGGGTATTAGCTTAGGCTTTTCTTCTATCATGTAATTCGATACAATAAATTACCTTTCGTCACAATAATTCAACCCGTAATCTTGAACAAATCATTTTCCTAGATTATAGGCCTGCTTGCAAACCTTTCTATCAATTATAATAATATTATTCTATAGTCTCTATCGTCGTCATTCGTCGTTTATTGGTTTTATTCACATTTGTATTGCAGTACATTTTATCACAACAGAAATTTTACTACTAAAATTCTTTCACTACTAAATCCTTACTAAAATAAATTGGAATGTTTCTTGTTCTCTTCTAGAACGTGGGCCTATTCCAGGGAAGTTCAACCAGGGCTCGGTTTGAGTACTACCGCCTACTCAATTCAACAATAGCCCTTACCCCTTATGGTTTTCACTAACCAACTGGTCATCCCTTACCGCAACAGCAATATTATAACGTTCTCAAATCAGATACAATAAATTTCGTAATATTTCCATTGAAAATATTCATAAACTATTCCACAAAATTCAATGACAATTCAATATTATACAGTTGCAATTATTCTCAACACGACTTACAAGGTAACAATTTAACAATAACTAAACATCAATCCTCATCAATCTAATCTCAATTATAAAATTACAATCAATTACTGCATCTCTGTATCAATGTATCGAAATTAATTTTTATACATCATAGTCACGTAATCTAAAACAATTCTTCCTAACACATTGAACTACAATAATCACGAAATCATCAATATCATCATAACATAATACAACAGTTAATATTTCATAGTCTTGGACTCAATCAAATTAATCGTTATCAATCAAAACATCAAATAACCATAAGCACTCGTTATCGAATTACTCTTCAAGTACAACATAAATCAATAATTCATCGAAATCATATTCTCATCGTAATCATAATTAATTATTGAATCGTGATTAAGGATACATTACAATAATTCATCATTACATAAAAATTATACACAGTAGTCGTCAGCAATCGATAATTGCATTAATTTTCGTAAGCAGCATATGAGTTAGCAACTCTATCACTTATATTTTTATTGCACCTTATTCATAATCACATATAAATCAACAAAATAGCGCAGCAGTTCTAATCTATAATCGTCTAGTATTCATCAACATCATAATAACGTCATCGGATCTACCTTCATCTCGTTTCGAAGCGATTAGCAAGCCATTGTGTATGCCTTGACTTCTTATAACAATAGGCGGCTGTCCGTCTTCTTTCCTTTATTTCATTTCACTCGTGAATAGTGTATTGATCTATCACACTCATTCATTCTCGATAATAATATTATGAAATTTAATATTATTCATGGTCTTTTTTTTTCATCTCGATACAATAGCTTCTTACTCGAAATTCCTTTCCTATTTCGTTCTACTCCAATTATCATGCAATTATACTCCATTCAATCATTACATCAAATACGTTACGTTCATTGAATTTTCCCCTACGAATTCATTCAACACTCTTTCCTTAAATACGGTTTTCCTACACTAATTTTCGAACGCAGTTTTCTGACATGCTTGGGTCATAACTTTCTCTCATTTTCCAAATATCATTCGCCTACCCTAATTTTGAACGCAGTTTTATGACATGCTCGGGTCATATTCTCCTTATTCCTTATACTCTAGGTGATTGTGCGTGCTCTCGATCGCAGAGGATATGGTGATCTCTGCTCCAGGTTTACACGCTCGGTTGGTTCAAAAGTGAGGTCCCATGAATCTTCATCAAAAACGTTATCCGGTGAAGAGGGCTCCATCACTTCCACATTTCCTTCTTCTGGTCCCATCTCATCATTGTTGTCGACGCAATTTCGTGATTCCTCAACATATTCATCTTCGTCGCTATCTGGCTGTTGATAAGGTTCTTCTTCTCCATCTGTTTCGTTCATGTATTCGTCATTGTCCATTATATCGTTCTCGACTTCCTTCTCTGCTTCTGAGTCATTGGTACTTTGTTTCTCCTCGTTACTAGATTTCAGCCTATTTACGTGCACTACAACTTGTCTCCCATCTGGTAGTTGTAATGCATAGTTCACTATCGATAACTTTTTAACAATGATAAATGGTCCATTCCAGGGTTGGTGGAATTTGGTCGCCTCTCCCGGTTTGACAGCAGGGTCGTATAGATAGACTGATTCTCCAACTGCAAATTCTCTCAGCTTTCTCCCTTCATTGATTATCTTAGATCTTTTTTCAGGAAATTGCACGGATTTTTCATGGGTTGTTCTGTAGGCTTGTGACAATTTATTCCGCAGTTTGATTAGATGGTCGCCCATGGCCGTCTCCTGTACTTTCCTTGGGATTACACAGGTCCCTGGAAATATCATCTCTCTTCCGTGTAGCAGATAATAAGGGGAGTATCCAGTCGATGCATGAGGGATATATCTATAGGCGGCTAATACATACGGTAGCCATTTATCCCAGTCAGCTCCATCCCTCTGTACATAGTGTGCAATTGATTCATTCAGTGTCCTATGCAGGCGCTCCAATCTACCATTTCCTTCGGGATGGTATGCTGTCGTCCTCAACTTCTTAACTCCTAATAGTTTACACACCTCGGTGAACAGTTGGGAAAGAAAGTTGTGGCCTTGATCGCTAAGAAGTCATCCTGTTACGCCGTGTCGGGTGATAACGTGGGTAACAAACACACGTGTGATCGTCTCTGCTGTCTGGTCGCGAACTGGCATGGCCTCTGCGTAGCGGGTGAAATGATCAATGAAACTAACATAGTATCTATTGCCAGCTTGTGTTACAGGCAATGGACCGACTACATCGACACTTATCAGTTCAAACGGATATCCAGGTTCCTCTGCAGTTTGTAAGGGTGCTTTTAACATGATGGGTGTTTTCCTTCGAGCACACTCATGACATCTCATTATGAAATTTTTTACATCTTCGTCTATACATGGCCAATAGTAACGTTGTTTTATCAAGCGGCTTGTTCGTTCTCGTCCTGGATGGCCCGCCCATGGCACGCTGTGGTTGAGCTCGATTATATTCATTCGCATAGATTGGGGTATAGCTTATTTCGACTGTCTGTTCTCTTCTATATTTTTAGTCCACCAGATTATTCCATTTTCGCATTGACCCTCTCCGGTTTGTAGAATCTTATTACACCAATCATCCCCTTTTTGTTCTTTGACTATTTCTTCCTCTGATAATCCACAGTTTTCAATCGTCATTACAGCTCGACCAAGAGCATCACAATTTACATGTTTCTTCCCAGGTCGATGCACCACACTGTACTCCTCGTATTCGGATAATCTTAAGGCCCATCGTGTCAACCGTGAAGGAGGATCTCTCAAACTCAGCATCCATTTTAGGGCTGCATGGTCAGTGATAAGAGTAAACTTTCTTCCCAGGAGATAACATCTGAACTGGGTGGTTACTGCCCATATTATGGCTAAGAGCTCTCTTTCAGTTGTCGAATAGTTCCTTTCGGCTGTATTCAATTGTCTACTTGCATAGGCGATAGGTCGTTCCTCTCCATCAAAGTCTTGTGATAGTATTGCACCAACAGCCACCCCTGATGCATCAGTTGCTACTGTGAATGGTTTTGTAAAATCAGGAAAGGCTAGCACTCGGTCTGAACATAGGGTCTGTTTCAAGCTGTTCAATGCCTGTTCTTGTATAACTCCCCAATCGAATTTCACTTCCTTCTTTGTTAATTGAGTCATTGGTCGTGCTATTTCCGCAAAATCTGGTACAAATCTCCTGTAGTAGCCAGCTAGACCTAGAAATCCTCTTACTTCTTTCACGGTTTTTGGAGTTGGGAATTTTGCTACTGCTTCTATTTTCGATGGGTCAGGTTTCACTCCTTCTGCTGATACTACATGTCCCAAATATTGTACTTCCTCCTTTCCAAAATGACATTTTTCTAAATTGGCTTTCAAGTTTACATTCTCCAAAATTCCAAGTACTTGGTCTATCCATTTGGCATGCTCTTGAATTGAACTACTGGCTATCACTACGTCATCTAAATATACGAAACATCCAGTACCTTTTACGGAGGCAAGAATATTGTCCATTAGTCTCTGAAACGTTGCTGGTGCTCCACATAGCCCGAACGCCATACGTTGGTATTCAAAATGCCCGCCTACCATTGTGAACGCCGCCTTTTTTTGATCTTCCTTAGCAATTTTAATCTGGTGGTATCCAGCAGTCAAATCAAGTGTAGAGAAATAACAGCAGTTTCCCAGATGTTCTAAAGTTTCGTTGATTAGAGGCAACGGATAGGCATCTGATTTCGTAACTTCATTAAGGGCGCAAAAGTCAGTAAAAAAACGGTATTTTATTGTTCCATCAGTGGATTTTTTCTTGACTAAAACAACTGGCGCACTATACGGACTCATAGATGGTACGATTACTCCCTTGTTAAGCATATCCGAAAGGTGTTCCTCTACTACTGGTCTTAAATGAAAGGGGACTCTGTACGGTCTTTTCCTGATGGGTCTGTCATCTGTGGTTGGAATCTTATGTTCTACAGGAACATTACAACCCTCCGTATCTGGTTCCCCAAACACTGCCCAATATTTCATTAGAACAGGCTCCAGGATTGCTCTCTCTCTTCCTGGAAGGTAAGCTTTTTTTTCTTTTATCTTCTGATGAATCTCTTGGCTATCACTTTCATCCTGCGATATGGTTGCTATAAATGGTCCAATATTTTCATGATCCAATAATTCACCAGTTCCAATTACTGTCTTCTTCTGTAATTTTATTGCGTTCTCTGTCACGTTAACTATGGAAGTGGTTACACATCCTTTCTTAGGTATGGCTAGAGCTCTGCTAACATACAAACCCGGTATCTGATGGTGAGGTTCAATTAATATCGGATTACCATGTAAATCCCCATCAATTGACAATTTGATCAACAACTCCGACTGTGGTGGTATCACCAAGAATTTGGAATTCCTCAATTCATAAGTGAATTCGTCATCTGCACGGTTTTTTGGAACTGTACCGCGCACGGTGATGTCACAGTTTGAAGCTCTCCCTATGCAGGCTACAGAGGGAATTTCGTCTCGGCCGCATTGCCATGGTGACTGGGAATTTCCCTGCCAGTGGGAAATTTTCATAGGTTGCGGAACATTTGATGTCGGCTGTTGGTTAATCTGGATGCGCGCGCATGGCTGACCCTCCTCCTCCTTCATCGCCACTCGTCTCGTTCGATTCTTGTTCTCCTCCTTCTTCTTCTTGTCGGCCTCTCTTCTTTGTGCGGTATTTCGTTTCTCGCTATCAATTCTATCTCCTTGTGCTCCCTCGTTTGTACGCTCCACTCCCTGGTCATTGTTATCATTGTCTATCGGTCTCTCTTTCTTCTCTCTATCCGTTCCACTTCGTTCCACGATATGCACTGCGCTGACTGGCGATCCTTGTCGCTTATCGCCTCTAAAATCAGCTCCTAAAATGCCGTCAGCTTGTATTGCGATTTCGGCTATAGAGAAAGGGTGAACAAAATTCAAGTGTGCTAACCGACAATTCAAATATTGTATGCCGAATACCCCCAGTGTAGCGCCGGTCACTCCCCGTGATCTTGAGTGTTTTTTCGATAAATCCATGCCTTCTATCGGATACTCCAGGATGGATATCTCGGCTCCGGTGTCCACTAGCAGGGTTCTCGTCTCTCCCTCTGTGCGTAGACTGACGTAGATGTTGTTTGTCTTGCCTGCTGCAATACAAGGCATCCAATCTACTGGTCCATTTTGGGTCTGGCCGGCATCTGGACCTCTGATACCTGGCCGTTCCCATTTGGGTGATTTAGGATATTATCATTTTTTGCTCCCTGTCCACGAGTCGGGCAGTTGAATGAGAGGTGATCGGGCGCCCCGCACGAAAAACAAAATTTCGGCCTTGCTTGTCCTCTGTCTCAACGTCCACCTCTCGATGTTTGGTTTGGCTCACTTGGATTCGTTCTCTCCCTCCTTGTGGCGCACTCTCTCCCATAATGACCGAGCCCTCCGCACTCGTAGCAGGTGTCTTTCTGGTTGCCTCATTTCAGAGTAGACTCATCTCTACGTTCAACTTTTCGACCTTGTATTAAATTGACATTGACGTCATTATTCATATATTCAGTCACTATTGGGAAAATATTATTACTGGAGTTAATTGAGGGTTGTGCCTCTGCCGTTCGCTCTGCTATTCCGATCGCCTCCTCCAAGTCCTTGGGTGGGAATACTTGTAGCGTGGTCGCTGCTGGGCCCTTGATCCCTCGTACAAAGGCAGCCAGGAGAGTGCGTTGCAGCTGGGCGCGCGTCCACTCAGCCTCTTGTTGGTTGCTAGGAGCTGGCATCGCCTTCAATCCCATTTCTCGGCATCTATCAGCAAATGCACGTGCGCTCTCTCCTACATTTTGCTGTACCGTACTCAGTGATAACAGCCAGCGTTAGGGTCGATGGATCTTTCAAATCTTTGGAGAAGTATCTTCCTAAAATCTTCAAAAGTTGCTGATTCGAGTGTAAGCTCTATGTGGGCTTCATTACACGATGCAGCCGCTCCCGTAGATTTCAAACGACAAATCAATTTTTTGTCTTGATCGTCCCAACTTCCCGTTCGAGCTACAAGGTCGATGTTTCATAGAAACTCTTGTACATTTTGGGTGCTTGATTCACCTGAGAAATTTTTAATGAGTGATTGTAATCCTAAATCTTTCCACTTCGCCACCTGCCTAGTGTTACTGCTACTTCCGGAAGCCTGATTTCCGGCAGCGTCCCGGTTGATTTGTTCTGTCAATTCCCTGTTCTGTTGTCTTAATCTTGCTAGCTCCTCCCTCTCCGTGGTCGTCTCGTTCTGATCTTCCGCATCTGACATGATTGTGGATAGGTGGTAACTATTCTCTATATCTATATACTCCGAATTGAAGGGTGAATTTGAAGGGTCACTTGAATTGAATCAGAGTTAATTAACTCAAATTAATTCTCTTAAATCAATCAATCAATCAAATAGTCAAAAATTCCTAACAGTGCATCGATCATTTCAATAAGCATTGAGAACACATTGTGTGCGTAATGGTTGAAACTTGGCATAAGGTCAACTATGACCTTTTGTCTCTTGTCGTGCATTTCCATCAAGTAATTCGACATCAAATGATGCTGGGCTCCATTCTTCATCATTAACTGGGTTATCTCTCAAATATTCGTCGATAATGTTTTCTTCTTCGGAGTCTACTGATAAGGGTATATCTGATAAGGATATCTACTGATATTTCTAGATAGACAGTCTGCAACCACGTTATCAGTTCCCTTGATATGTTTTATTTTAAAATCGTATACTGCCAATTTTTCCTTCCACTTCGTGATTCTAGCAGAGGTTTCTTCCAGTTTGTCTACCCAAAGTAGCGGCATATGATCTGTTTGTAGTTCAAATTCATTTCCATATAAGTAAGGACAGAAATTTTCTACACACCATACGATTCCCAATAATTCTCTTTCTATGGTGCTGTATCGTCGTTCTGCTTGAGTTAATTTCCTACTTGCAAATGCAACAGGTCGGTCTCCTTGTGCTAAAACACCTCCAATAGCTTCCAAGCTGGCGTCAGTTGTCAAAAGAAACGGTTTATGCAAATCTGGAAAATTTAGTATTGGAACTGTACAGATCGCTTCTTTACACTTCGCTACAGCTTCAACTACGTCACTTGGAATATTAAATGTTATTCCTTTTCTAAGTAGCTTAGTGAGAGGTTCAGTCATGTGAGCAAAATTATTTATAAACTTCCTGTAATAGCCTAGCATTCCTGAAAATGTTCTCACTTCTTTCACATTTTTTGGTGCAGGTATTTCTCTGATTGCACTCACTTTCCTGTCATCTGGTCTCACACCACTGTTCGATATAATATGTCCCATGAATCTCACTTCTGGCTGACAAAATGTAGATTTTTCTCGCGAAACTTTTAGTCCGAATTCTCTAACCCTTTCAAATAATAATTTCAGATGTTTTTCGTGTTCACTGATATTCTTACTAAAAACAATAATATCGTCCATATAAACTTGTATTGCGTCTTCATCTAATCCTTCTAGATGTAACCGAACTGGCGGGTAGATCTGGTAGCGGGCCCAACCAGTTTGGACATAAACTTAAACCTAGTTAGGAGGTCGGCCCAGTCCTGCCTATACGACCCCTTTCACATTTTTTGGTGCAGGTATTTCTCTGATTGCACTCACTTTCCTGTCATCTGGTCTCACACCACTGCTCGATATAATATGTCCCATGAATCTCACTTCTGGCTGACAAAATGTAGATTTTTCTCGCGAAACTTTTAGTCCGAATTCTCTAACCCTTTCAAATAATAATTTCAGATGATTTTCGTGTTCACTGATATTCTTACTAAAAACAATAATATCGTCCATATAAACTTGTATTGCGTCTTCATCTAATCCTTCTAGATGTAACCGAACTGGCGGGTAGATCTGGTAGCGGGCCCAACCAGTTTGGACATAAACTTAAACCTAGTTAGGAGGTCGGCCCAGTCCTGCCTATACGACCCTGGAAGAGGCACTCTGAGTTCAAGTGGGTTGAAATCTCAACCTCAATGGGAAAGAGGCACAAACTCCTCCAGGAGACGCAGACCACAGCAGAACTGTTCGACTCTCCCTTTTATCTATTTAACATGCCTTAACTAAGTGAGAACAGGGCGACTGGAGAAACAACGACTGTTGAAATGAAATAGATTTAATTTACGAAATAAATTGAATAGATCGATATTATGTATCCCTCACTAGTTCACAAGAATGTCCAATTAGTTGTTAACATTGGAACATAAAATTCTTCTCAACTCACATTAAATTCGAATTTTAATACTACACCAAATTAATGCCTTAGACATCGGCTTAAAAGGAAACATAAGTACACACATTTAAATACTCTCTACATCATAAAAATATGCAACTGTCGTCAGGATAATTGTTAACAAAATTATAACTGTCTTCTCGTTAATGGTACAATTGAATAAAATGGACAAATTTATTATAAGTGTTCCTCAATAGTAGGCGAGAGTATCCAATTAGCTGTTAACGTTGGAATATAAAAACCCTCCACCACTCTCGTCCAAATCAAATTCTAATAAAACACTAACATTTCAATTAAATAACATTCAGAGTAATTATCAACTTGGTCAATTAAATAATAATAGCACAGTACAACCCATCTCTTACTCCAGCTGCCAAATAGACTAAGATAAAAGTAATTCTCGACAATTTCAAAGGGAAGGTTCAGTCAAATATTAATCAATTATAGGGGCCAGAATAGATTCACTCACCCGTGATAATAATTCCGAGGGTCACTTTCATTAGGATCCAAAACCACATCTTGGCTTCTGGATTCAGGTTAGAGTCACACGAATATGTTGTTCCCACGAATTAATTTATTGTTCTCACAGAAAATAATCACACGAATAAGTTCCACAAAATGTATCAGAAAACTACAGGCGAACTTTATCGTTCATATCTCACGAATTGTTCAACATAACACAACGAGTACAACAAATTAATTCGACATCAACTAAACACTAAAGACAAATTTTATCGCTCGTAGCACGCGAATAATTACAACAAATATAACGAATCAATTGAACTTGATTTTTATCGTTCAAATCACAAAAATAAATTTAACAAAATATAGCAATTAAAACTTATTTCACTGCAGTGCGTCTCGCGTTCGAGAGTAACCGTTTGCTCAGGAGTCCATCGCTGACTGACTCGAGGGCTATCCATGCACATTACCCTAGCCTAAAACGCATGGGAAACTCACCTTTTTCTCACGGCAGAGAAAGAGTAAGAGCTCAAAATTGGATGGAGAAAGAGATAGTTCCTCGTGGAAAACTGTCACCAGATTGCAGTTTTTTCTCCACGAGGCAGAAGAATACGCTGTACTGTGCACAATTCTTATATTATAAAATGCAATAATCTATTTCTCACACTGGAGAAAATTGAAATACCCTTACGTCTAGAAAAAAAATGAACATTATAAAATTCAGTTCGATCACGCCATCAAGTCCAAAGTTCAATGATTTTAGATTGGCATATCATGAGAAATAAAAAAAAATAAATTAATTCACCTCCTCTCAATAATTCTACCCATTACATATAAATTCATCCATAAGCCGCTGAAAAGTTGCAGGGGCTTTCTTCAATCCGAACGGCATACGTGTGGATTCGTAGTATCCTCTTTTGTAGCTGAATGCTGTTTTCTCCATATCTCGTGGATTCATCTTTATTTGGTGATAACCAGCTTTCAAATCAAATGTGCTGAACACTGTAGCTCCAGTCATTCTGTCTAACATATCCTCTAATCTGGGTAGCAGATATCTCTCCAATGTTGTCCTTTTGTTTAGTTCACGGTAGTCCACTACAACTCTGAATTTCGGTTCTTTTCCAGGTTCACTTTTTTTGGGAACTACCCACAATGGACTGCAGAACGGTGACACCGAATTTTGTATTATTCCTTGACTCTCCATTTCATCAATGTGTTCTCTTATAATTTTCTTCATTGCGTGAGGATATCTCTGTGGTTTAACATACACAGGTACTGGAGAATTCAACTCTATGGAATGCTGTACTCTTCCCGTTGTGGTCAAAGGTTGGCCCTCTTTATAAAATGTGTCTTTGAACTCTCGCATTACACGTCTTGCAATATCTTCACCTTCTTCCCATATCACACATCCTATTAGAAAATTATCTTTCTCGGCCAATAACTGCTCTGTTTTGTAATTTTTCTTTCCCAATTTAATTTCCCAACGTCCATTGTTATATGAGGGTGAACTCTGTAGATCTCTCATCAGATCACAGCCAATTATTACATCATATTTACCATTCTCAAAATTAGCAACATGTACTAGGATGGATTTCTTGATTCCTGTCAGTTTGAATAAATTCAACACAATCTCACCACTTAGAGCCTGGTCTCCTGTCAAAGTTTTCATCTTACATGCACAGTTTTTTATCACTAGATCACTATCAATTCTATATGCTGCTTTTATGGACACTAACGTGCTTTCTGATCCCGTGTCTATCAAACACTGCACGCCCCAGTCTCTAACAAAAAATATAGGCATTTCTCCTTTCCCGCATTTATAATGTTTTTTCTCACTGCCTATAAGCGGAGAACACAATTTTCAATCTTGTTTTTCGTCACTCTTCGATCTCACATGAGCTCTCTTGGTTTATTCTCCGGCCTATCTCCGGCCACTCTTTCTTGAATTGTTTATCTTGCCGATCCGAGTTACTGTTTCCTGTATCTGACGAGTAAGATGTCCACTCTCCATCTGACTCAGATTCAGAGTTCTTAATTCTCTTATGTCTTCTTATCGCATTTATTTCCATTGGTTCTCCAAATTTGGCTGATTTCCTGCGATATATGTATGGGCATTCACAAGCAAAGTGTCATTCTTCTTTGCATTCCCAGCATTCACGATTTACTTTCCCAGGTTTCCTGTCTCGATCCTTTGGTGTTCTCCTCTCTTGAACAGCTGCTTTTTCATTTCTTCTCCATTGAGAATTTTGTTGTGGCTGCCTACATGGTTGATTGAATTGAGGGCTCCTCATAGGTGATCTGCGACGCTTCTTCTCCACAGTTTTCCATTCAGAGTATCTTGGGTGATTACCTTCCGTTTCAGCCTCCTCATTTTTGACTAGGTTGACAGCTTCCTCAAGGCACTTTGGTTTGGCAATCTTCACTGCAGTTCTTACTCGTTCTGGTAGCGCTTGAAGCAATATTTCAGAAGCTAATTCATCATAAATCTTATTCCGCCACTTACTTTCATCCTGGTCCACACTTGAATCCAATACTCGCATTTTCAATGATTTCACTTCATAAGCGAAACATTTTGCAAATTCGGAAATTGATTCACCATTTTCGCAACGTATTTCCAATACTCTTAGTGCACAGTAGAGGGAAAACGATACTTTAAGGAAGCTTTTTTGCTCGAAATCCCCTCCCCCCTCTAACCCTCGTCCATCCCACCTCCCCTTCCCCTCCCCCACAGGGTGGGGGGGTGTTCTAAAAATAGATTTCCCCTTCCCCTTGACCAGTGGTGATGAGGGGGATGAAAAGAGAGAAAGATATATCTCTCTCACTCTTTCTAAAAATAGATTTCCCCTTCCCCTTGCCCAGTGTAGATGAGGGGGATGAAAAGAGAGAAAGAGATATCTCTCTCTCTCAAATAGATTTTCCCTTCCCCTTCGCCAGTATAGATGAGGGGGATGAAGAAAGTGAGGGAAAAAATAATTTCCCTTTGAGGGGAAAAATTCCCTCTCTACATCTATACTGACAGATTAAAGTGAATCCTTCTCTCTACATCTAATGCTATACTGTCAGATTAAAGTGAATTGAGAAATTCCCTATCTCTCTATATCTATTGCTGTACTGACAGATTAAACTGAATCCAGAGAGAGGTCAATGATCTAAGTTCTTTTACATTTTTTATCTGCAATATTGTCCACATCTATTGCTATACTGACAGATTAAAGTGAATTGAGAAATTCCCTATCACTCTCTACATCTATTTTCTATACTGACAGATTAAAGTGAATTGAGAAATTCCCCCTCTCTCTCTCTCTCTCTACATCTAATGCTATACTGACAGATTAAAGTGAATCCATATCTCTACAGAGAGGTCAATGACTCTCTCTACATCTATTGCTTAATAATCTATTGCTATACTGTCAGATTAAAGTGAATCCTTATCTGTACAATAATCTAAGTTCTATAATGTCCATATTATGCTTGGTTTACCAACTGACAGTGAAGAGTTCAATCAAACTGTTTATGAATGAGTAAAAAATTGAGCTCTTTTGCTGTACAAACATCCCAGTTGTTATTGTTAAAGTGTTTTCTCCGACAATATGTAAGTATAATTGGAATGAGCTAGCATATCTAAAAATACTTACATATTCTCAGACCTATTTCACTCGGGGGAAATAATACTCAACGCCTATAGTTACCGTGAAACTGTCTTAAGAATATACGATTCCCGCTCACATTCAATTCCCATGAACAAGAATTAAAACTTCTGATGTTATCCTCATTCAAAACCACTGAATATTCTTCCGGCAAATTAATAGTCTGTTTAAAGTCACCTTCACTATCAATATCGATAATTTTAAGGTGAATTTTGCCATTATCGGTAAATGTTACCTTTGTTACTACAAGCCAATTATAAGGATAAAATTCAAAACCCCAATCGGATAGTGGATTTGCTTCTACAGAGAACTCATTGAAACTTCTCCAATCGAAATAGTCAGACATCATGTGTGAACTTGTCGGCTCTAGTGTTTAGACTGAAGTGTCGCGTGCGCGCGCGCGCGTGCTACACTCCCCCTTGTTGAATGTTTCTCCAGACAAATGACACGTGCGCTATGCTGCTCCCTGTGAGGTCGATGTTTCTCCTTCCCAAATTCTATAGATAAGAGCGAGTTCATAATAACTCCTGCATCGAAAAAACCGTTACATTCAATCATAGACACATGAAAAAATGTATAGACTGATTTATCATCTTGAAGCGGCATGTGTTAGCAAGAAAACCGTTAAAGTTCACTACGCTTCAAATTTCTCTCTCTCTCTCTCTCTCTCTCACATGCCAAGTGTTATCCTTTCACAAGATTTTATGTTTTTGGAGACAATACAACCCCTTTATACTGTGCTAAACCCAATTTGGTTGTGATAATTTCGGCTACCTGATTTTCTGAAAGGTTATGTTGCTTAGCTTCTATCCAATTCATATTAAAGCTCACGCGTGCATATCTGGACACGATATCGTAAGCTACCCTATGGATGAATAAATTAAGATAATCTATGAATGCAGCCGAACATTGCAGTCGCATAACAGAGCCCTCTTCTGAATTTTTAATTGCCTCAGCTATTTCATCACAAACGCTTTTCACAGCGACTTCCATCTCGTTTTTCTTAATAGAATCTCCTATATCATTTTTAGTTGCATACTTTTCTGCAATTTGATTAATCAGAATAGCAATAGCATCTTTTGTAATGAATTGTTCAATACCATCAATAATATTAGCTTTTATTGCACTCGCCATTTCAGATAATCGTTTTTCAAACTCTACCTTTGTTAATGAAGAACTAGTCAATTTCTGCAAAGTAGATTCTAAATATTGCTTATCAATTAGCGATGGGTGTGTTCCATTTACTTTAGTAAAAATTTCTGTACTAAGCTGTTTTAATTTAGTATTGAGGTAGTTTCTGTCCAGCACCTCCAAATTCTTAATTTTATCTGATATGGCTTTTAATTTCTCATCTAAATAACCTTTATCAACTCTATTGTTGTTAATACTGTTCAACTGGGATGAAAAGCTGTCTGTTAAAGTTTTCACTTCTCCTAGAGCAGATTCTAAAGTTAGAGTTCTCCCTGCAATAGCTTTATCAATATTGGCACTAAAATTTTGTAATGAACTTAGAATATGTTCTCTTTCAATTATGCTCACACCAATATTCTTAGTATTTTCCGAAACGAGTTTGGTTATTTGCGAATCTAAATAAAATTTCACAGCTTCGCTGATTCCTTGTTGATTCATCGATTCAATTATTTTCTGTGTTATTGAGTCAATATCGCACATAAGATTAGCGTTAGTAGGTGTATCAATCCGACTGAATCAATGCAAAGTCATCAAAACACTAAACAATTAGTTTTGCTTCTTTTAGCTCTTCAATTATAGACGCAATCTCAACATCATGTCCAGTGTTGCCAGAAGCTTCTGAGGAATAGAGTAAATTTAATCTTTCCACTAATTCGACAAAATTATCAAAGTATTGATAAATTCTATCATGAGAATTATTTTTTGCAAATTTCAATAAACCCCATCCCTTCTTTTTACTAATTTTTTTCTGGGAAATAACTTCTGAATCATTTGCGATTTGATTCCCTGATTTTGTTTAACATAGCCTCTTTGATCTAAATGTATGCCTGTAAGTGTTAAGATTTTTTTGTACTTATCCAGATCTCTCTGATTATAAAGATTCGAATTCGGTCTTGAACTGAATAATAACTCAAGTAGACCATGTGTTGAACGAGATCTTCCATTATAAATATCTATATAACCGTTATCAAATATTACTTGGTGATTTCCAATATAATACACATCATCTTTAGAATTGTATGAAATTCCATAACTAATTGAATTATTCAATTTTTCCGCATGAAAAGTTTTTAGATATTGACCCAACAGTTCATCGTTTTTACTAGAACCAAGTAAACTGTTTTCAAATTTAGTTGAGCTTAAAAGATTGCCTGTTGAACTCCCATAGCTTTTATCATAACTCGACTCCTCATCATCAATCTCCATACTCTCTTCTTCCTCTTTTACTTCTTCCTTTTTTGGTTTTACACCATGATTAGAGTGAAAACTAGATTTGTTTTTTCCCAGTTCAATTACGGGCTCTATCAACGGTGAGAGCGTTTTCCTATTGTATTCCTCCGATCGTTTTTCAAAATTAACTAAGCTTTTATGCTTGTCGCTCATTACTTTTCTCAATTTCTTAATCTTATCGATTAAACCAATGTTCTTTCTATTCAGTTTTCTGCTGCGTGTTTTAGACAACATGACTGCACAAAGAATTAATCTCTACTGAATGGTAAGAAACGTATCGAGCAAATCTCGGTACTTGCCACTATCAATTCCACACTCGGTCATAATAGTTACAAAATTATGAGATTTACAATTCCAAACTTTATGACAAAGTTTACTGAAATCTTTATAAGAAATATCTCCTCCAACATGATCTCTGTGAAATTATTTTAGACTCAATAAATCTATCTTGAAGATTATAATCATATTTGCATTGTCCCTAGTGAAATATTTCTGTGTAGCTCCATAACTCTGAATTAAATATGCCGTGTCAATATTACGATGTCGCCCCATAGTAAAATATTCTCTTATTTGAGGTACATGATTAAGTTGTAAATCGTCAAATATAACTAAAGAATATTCTGATATTTTGTTTGGATGAGGTATAGATTCAGAATTGTTGTTTATATGAAATTCAATATCCTTCATTTTTGAAAAGACTTTTCTCAAAAACAAGTACTTATCTTGATACTCGCTTTTAGTATGCAAGTATATAGTTTTAAATCTCAACCCATTCTTTGAAAAAATTAAATTAAATAGCAAATTGGTCTTACCACAGCCTGAAGAGCCTATTATAAGGATCCTTGCATTATGAGGTAACAACTTACCATTTTTACACCATGTTGGCATTTCTTTCTGTCTTATAACATTGTCGAAATTAACTATCGGGATATTACTCATGTTAGACACATGTACAGCATGTGATCTGATAAGGAACTAATCATTTTTTGTAAGTTATCAAGGAGGAGGCTGTGCGCCAGCCACCACATGGGTATCTGAGTGTGTATGGCTTATGACATCGGAATGCAGTCGACAGGTGCTCGCTGTCGCTCTCCCCTTTCACAGCAATGCACTGATAAAAGTTTCTCACTTCAATATATCGTTCCCTCTCTCTCCCGCACCCTCTTTACGAGAATGCATCTGCTGCTCCTCCTTATCTAAGCCTTAGCGAAAGCACATTACGAAAATGAAACTACAGATTGAAATGAGAATGAGAAGCATTTTTTGATGAAGACGTATTATATTTACACCAAATCTTTGTCATATTTACACTGAATGGAATGTATTACAATATGATATTACAATAGATTATTTTTTATCTAATAGTTGACTTCTACTAATATAACTAGGTGTTGAAAATCCAATCCACTTAACAAGCAATCCTTTTTGTCTCGCTTTAATATTTTTTCAATCAGATATACTTGTCTCTCCGATTCGTTTTATTGTGTTTTTTTAATTTCTTCTCCGTAAAACCTACCACTAATTACTTCTCCGTTTAGATCTCACAAGCTGTACGTTACAGGTTGAGAAGGGAATATAGAATGAATCACAAAATACTCTGTGCTCCAATTTATGTTATAAGATTTATCAAAAAGAACCCTTTTCTTTGAGATTCGTACAACATCTCCTAGCTTAAATTTTGGTTTTGAATTTTTCAATTTATATCATCTATTGAATGCAGAATTCAAAGACATTAAAACACGATTACGATCTTTTTTCCTCACATCTTTAGGTTTCATTCTAATTGAAGTGTGCATTGTTGCATTATAATCACAAACCAAACTGTCTAGCTGTGATATCCAGTTTTTGGTTCCACGTTCAGTTAAATATCTATAAATTTTTGCTTTAATTGTTCTATTAAACCTTTCAACTATGGAAGCTTTCTTATCGCTAAAAACATGGTAATGTTTAATACTGTATCTATCCAATAGCGCTTTAACTTTTGAATTAAAGAATTCTGTTCCCTGATCTGATTGAAACAACTTAACTCCCTTATTTTTAGAAATAATTGGTTCGAGTGCATCAAATACAGATTGACTCGACTTGTCTTTTAATGGTACACAATATGCGAATTTTGAAAAACAAATAATAACAGCTAAGATATACCTATAACCTTTATTAAAACGTGATAAACTGCTCATCTTAATGAGATCGGCTTGAAGCAAGTCTTTTTCACTTTTCAACTCATATTTGCGAGTGGGATAGTTGACATGTGGTACACTATGAAGTTCTAACGCTATCTTAGATCTAATAATATTCATATTTTTAACACGAAATCAAAATTAGTGGTGATGGATGATCGTTGTAGGACATACTGAGCAATCAGTTCAGAGCGTTGTTTGCACTCTATAATGTCCAAAAGGTAAAGTGTCCACACCGTTCTCAGTAATATATCTCTTATCATCATAAGGACTCAAACAGATTTTTGCACATTCAATCTGATACATGGTGTGATTATAGGACCTCATCATATTAAATTTTTCAATGTGTTCACTACGTTCAATCAAGGATTTCTTATATAAATTAAAATTAAGTTTTCTACATTTCACTCCAGTCTGTACACCCTTTGCTACACATTTATTTACAGGTTCTTCATTCTCGTTACATACTAAATACAAGTAAAGTTTTGATCGAAGCCCTACAAATTTATGGACAGGTCTTGAGGCTGTCTCATACTTGAACTTTCCTATAACTTTATTTCTCTCCATGGAGAAGCATGGGTGGTAAGGAGGGTAATTACTAGTGTCGAAAAGGTTCAAATTTTCTTTAATCAACTGATACACATCTTCCACTTTTACGTTTAAAAGAAAACTATCGGTATCGGTCATACAGAGTTCTACGCGATCCCACGGTATAATTTTTTGTAATTTACAATAGAAAAAATCATACATATGGAATTTACTCAACTCCAGTACGGAAAACCCGGAATAGACAGGCTTGTTCATTTTTAGTTCCAACTTGCGAGAGAAAACCACGATCACATTCGGACTAATTATTTTCCAGCGTTTGCATAACGGATTTGAAATGTACTTATCTAACCGTTTTTCATCTGTGATAATTTTAACATTGATATGCTTGCAAACAGATTGAATAGTCTTACCAAAGATAAGATTGCAACAGGCCTTAAAGAAGGATATTTCAAATTTATTTTTCGCGTTCTGTCTATTCCGGATATTGAAGTTGATGTAGCTTTTCAGCCAGGGAGATTGGGAAAAGCTAATGATGCGATGTACTTTCGATAATTGCAAACCGAGTTGAAGGTAGAGCTTTAAATTGAGGTAATGGACAATGTACTTTTCACGGTCAAAAAGTGTGTTCATGAGCTTTTTGGTTCCAGTTTGACCGTTCTCATTTGTTTGATAGTTTGACAGCAATTTGTGCAGGGGTGTTTGGTGGAGAGGCGCGAGTGGGAAGCTGGCATGCTTATCATGTAACTCTTTCGGATACTTGAGATCACATTCTATTATATATCCAGTTTCTGAATTGCTGTCCTAATTCGCGAAATCAAGCTTGGAAATTTCTTCCTCTGAGAGGAGTTTGAAATTTCCAACAGGTAAGTTTCGGCTCATAGCTTCCGAGTATAAACTGTTTGCATCGATATAAAGAAGATAATTACTTGGTTTTGAAGGGTCGTATGTCTCGGGTAGATGTTTGTTATTCGCCTCACAATAACGTTTACCGATAAATGACACCCCGCCCCTCATCACTGCCTAAAACATGAGATGCATGTCAGGATGAGTAATCAACTCTAGTTCAACTTTAGTGTGTTTCAACATACAATTCCAGGTGAAGTGCGCAAGGGAAGCAAAATGAGTGACATCAATGCCATATGAGCTAAAAAGCGTAGACCTCATAGATTCAAAAACTCCCGCTAATAGCATCACATCCAAACATAAATAGAAATCGTTATTTTCACCAAGCGATTTCAGCTTGAATGTCGAGAACACTCTTTGTGCATGCTCATATTCTTCGGGAGACAGAGGTGTATCAGTTAAATCATTATGAAAACATTCGATGGGAGGAAGCGATGTTTCCGTGAATTTTTCGGGACAACTCATGTATGAGTAAGGATATATTCCTTTTTTCAACAAGAGTTGCCTGTGTTCGTGTGGTGGGTGATGAAACACTGAAAATAAATGTTCAAACTTCTTTTCCATGTCTGTACCTTCCACCAAATTACGCACCAATACTTCCAAGGATTCGTTCATAAACTTGTAGGAATCTAAAAATTTAATTTTGCCTACTGAAAGTATCAAAAATCTCTCTGACGTATTTGCGATGCAGGAAATTTCTTTTTTGCATTTACAGAGTGCTTTCAGAATGAAATGTGAATCAAACCCGGAGAAATTGTGAAAATAACACGAAATGTACTCCAGAGTACGAGCCGATAAATTACAAGAAACGTGTGCCGCACATAGGTAATTTCCGGTTTCATGCGTGTGGTGACAACATTTAATATCGGAGTCTAAGAACGGCTCAGCGCAAAGCCTGCAGTTTACCAAATTTTGAAATTCGCGCTCTTCACTTTTGGATAAATGTTGCATTGGAATTTCACATTTCATGTCCTCATACAAAATGTCGCCGAGATCTGTAATTTCCTGAAGAAATTTCTCCATGATTTTTTCATCTAAACTACTCGATCTATGGAGTACAGGTCTGTAAGCGATTTCCCCGTTCACATCGATAACAACAAAACAATACCCGCAGGGAATATGTCGTGCTGTTTTCTTTGTATAGCTATGACTGATTTCATCCGAATCGGATTCATCATCATCATCATTATTATCGATATTAACAACGTAAGTTTCTAAATCCACGTGAATGGTATACTTTTTCTTCAACGTGGCACCTAGTTTCTTAAATTTAATTGTCTCTCCGCGTTTAGGATATGAAACACTCTGTGATTGAAACTTGGAACAAAGCTGTTCATGTTTCATCAAATTTGCTTTACCATCATAATTTTCAGATTTGTTCGATATAAATCTATGGAAACAGAAATTGCAAATGTGTACTTGACCCTTGTGTTTTGAAAGGTGGGAGAAAAGACGCGATTATCCGTTTTTCCTGTTTGCGGTATTAATTAAACAGAAATGCGTTTTTCCTGCATTGGCTTTCAGCATTAAAAGATTAATTTGGTGCTGACGAGTGCGGAAAATGCTTGTGCGGTAGGGGAAAAACTTTTTGTTGTCATACGCGATGACGTGAATTGCAATATCCGGATTCAGTATTTCAAATTTCTTAATATCGCGTGTCATCACCGGAAAATTTACACCTCGCATATTAAGTTTGTGAGCAAACTTGCTCAAATACTTTACAGTCAGGTGTGAGTCCTTTGGTTTCTGATGGAAATACGTGAGGACTGACCATGAAAAGCATTATTCGTCAGACAGATTTTTGACATTTATAATGCAATGTTTGTTTTTAAGAAACTGTGGTGTTTGAATGAAACTGGATGTGAATATTGGATTAAATTTAATTACGTTCACATTCAGTGAGTCAATTCTCTTCAAAACCCAACCGCTGCCATGTCGAACAAAGTTGTCAAAAGATGACAGGATTCTTCTTATGGCCAACATGAAATGATTGTTAAAATCTTCATTATTCTCAAGCATGTTTAGCGCTATGTTCGAGTAACTATGAAGATTTATTAGAGATCAGACAGTCTCGCTAACATCATCATCCATCACCACTAATTTATACAACAAAACATTCAACACGATGAACCATTTCACATTCGCATCATGGTGCGCTGCGTGCTCCCTAATTATCTCAAAAACGTGCCGTTTCGATCTCTTGAGCACGTTTTCGATACTGATTTCCTCGAGATTTTTGATGGTTATGCGATGGCAGACCGCTGCAGAATTGACGCCATGTACTCTTCTTTCCCTCGGCATGATGGTGATGTTAGATTCTGAAAAACGAAAGAATAACGATCATGATGACATAGAATTAGAGTGATAGAGTACAACTGTATGTTTTTAAATCAGTTGTGAATTGGCATTGGTAGAAGAAGGCTGTGTGAAAATGATATCTCAAGATCACATAATTATGCATGAAAGATTAAGATTATTATCTTTTGATAAAAGATGGACGAAATCTTCTCCACATTTGTCCGCGGAAAACATGGCGAAATAGGGATTTATATTCGCATGTGCGCCAGACATTGTGCGCTGTGTATTTTGTTCAATTTGTTTGGGAAAATGGGAAGAAAGTGACATACCAGCAATAGAACATGCAAGGTATAGTCCGAACTGTGCATTGAGAAGGAAATATAATATAACAATTGAAGAGGAGAATTTCGATAATAATATTCCATGCCAATATGGAGAAAGATATTTAACTTTCAATCGTGTAGAAGATTCATCCGTTCAAGGAGAGTATTTTGAAAAGCATCATCTACATTGTGACTATTGTAAATCATTATCTGATAAAGCAGAGTATTTTGCGAGAAATGGTTATTTCTTACATAAAAATCACTATCTGCAATGTGTCTATTGCAAATATATTATCGAAAATCCATTTGAAAAAGTAATACATTTACCGTTTTGTTTATATGAAGAGTGCAAGAAAGAAGCGCAGGGAGAGGATTATCCAGATATACCACATCATAAAGATGAGCTAAAATCGCATGCATGCAGTATACTGTAGAAGGTTTTTTGTCCTCTGAGGACAAAAATCCTCCCTCCGAGGACAAAAACTGTCCTCCGATGACAAAAATCCTCCCCTCCGAGGACAAAAATTGTCCTCCGAGGACAATTTTCCTCTCTTCCTCAGAGGATAAAATCAAAGTAAAAATGTACTTACATATTGTGCTGGTTGATGCTGCGTGAATGACAGGTATCTCCTCGACTGTAGATGTACAGGTGTAGATACCGAGTATGCTTCCTTTTGGACTGTGTGCTGACCTCTCAGCTATGTTGCCTCGACAAGAGCTCAACTGGTTATGAGTTGAGAAGCTGAGTTGTGAGGTGAGAAAATGCTGTGAAAACAATTAAATATTTAATAACTGATAATATTAGAAATCAATAAGCATCACAAGAGGCGGGAATGCTATTCAAAATATAGAATGTTTAAATGTTGAGATGTGGAGGAGAATTCACCTTCTAGCAGGTGTGGATATCACTCAGCAGACACCGTCCCATGCTGAGTTCTAGAGGAGATTTTTTTTTTTGTCTTCTAACACATGTCGCTCATGCGAGGATGCTATTCGAAAATATAGAATGTTTGAGTGAATGTAACAGTTTTTTATGATAGGAGAGATTACTTACAAATCTGAATGATGTTGATAACGATGTGGGAGCACGTGTTGTTCTGTGCCTAGGGGAGAAATTTTAATTTTTTCCGCCTTGTAGCACGCTTCGCTCTCACTCGCACGAGTCTGGAACAGAGAGAGAAATGCATGGTATATAAACAGAAGTAATGAGAGTAAAATTGTCATTTACATCAGAGTCAGATTTGAGTATACTTCACACATCATACGAGATGAGTTCTCCATCATCTTCTCCATCGTTCATCTTACCAGATAGCCCACCAGCCCACCAACGCATCCTCAACTACTGGCAACGGAAAGCTGCCCTCGCTGCTGAGTCGTCCGCTCCTGCACCCGTGCCCTCACCCCTCAGCGTGGAACCACCATCGCCGGGCGGCGAGATCGTGCTGGGGGACAGTCCTCTTCAACGTCTAGCTCCAGCTGCTACCTGGGGACCGCGGCGAGCGGTGCTAGCTACCCTGTCAAACAAGATCAAGCAGAAGCAGGGGAAGAGGAAGTTGACGTTTGAGGAGGCTGAAGCTAGTGGGGAAGAGGACGAGGAGACAATCTACTCACAAACAAAGGTTAGTTTCAACAAATATTATCAACTTGTATGTGTACAGATTTTTTCCATGATCGATTGTTAAAAAGAAAAAAAATCTGCCTTTGATTATTATTATTTGATAGCAAGGAAATATTAGAAATTGAACTGATTAGAAATTGAATTATTGTTTAAAGTATTTGATCATGCATCAATTATTCGATAGCAAGGAAATATTATTTGAACTGATTAGAACAAACATGCATCAATTATTTGTTACCAATGGATATTATTTGAACCAATTAGAAATTGAATTATTGTTTAAATTATTCGAAGTAGGCATAGTAAGAGACTTTGAAGCCACTTTTTTGCTCCAAAACCCCCCTCCCCACTCTCCCCCTCGTCAATCCCGCCTCCCCTTCCCCCCGCCCAGAGGGTGGGGGGTGTTCTAAAAATAGATTTCCCCCCTCACTCTCTCTCTCCCTCCCCCTCTCTCTCTCTCTCTCCTTCTCCCTCTCCCTTGAACCTCTCTTGGTTATGTCGAGTGAGTAAACGTGTGTCAGTTCGGCTCCGTCTTCTAACAGATATTTCGTAGGGTTATACAGTACAATTCACTTCAAATTATACATCCAGTTATTCAGTTTCTCGAGCTTAATTCAATAGTAAAATTATATTTTTGATTAACTCACACTCTTTTTATTTATCTTGAAAAAACATTTCTAATTCTTCAGTCTACCTTCTCGCCTGTAAAAGTGTAAATCCACCTAATGGTACACGATGGTTCGACTGAACAGAGGCACGCCGAGGAATGAGGTCAATGCTCCGAAGCCAGGGCCAGCTATTTCTGGATCACTGTCTGAAGAGACCCTCCGAATTATTCGACAGCAAATCGAAGAGTCTGTCCATTGTGCTGTATCAATGGCAGTGAAGTCTATCTTTGAGGAACTTCAGGCATTGAAGGAGGAGAACAAACAGCTGCACGATAGAATTCGTGAGCTAGAGGTGTCTTGTCACCTGAAGGTCGACGACCTTGAGCAATATGGGCGCTGACATTCCATACGTATTTTTGGGATCCCGGAGAGCGACAAAGAAGACACGGACCTGCTGGCGCTCGATGTCTTCAACAAGAAGCTGAACGTGCCCGTGACTCTGGCGGATGTCAACCGCTCGCATCGCGTTGGAAGGCGTCAACCACCTCAACAAGGGCAAGCTAAACCCAAGGACCGACCCATCATAGTACGACTCTGCAGCTACCGGACCAGGAAGATGATCTTCGACGCTAAGAGGAAGCTGAAGGGTTCCGGCGTCACCATTCGCGAGGATCTGACTGCGGAGCGTCTCAAGATCCTCAACGCTGCGGCCGACCGTCATGGGCATAGGAATGTCTGGTCATCGGACGGGAGGATCAAGTTCTCTATCGGCGAGGGAGGATCCAAGAGGGTCCACACAGTCGAGAGGATGACCGACCTTCAAAAAATAAAGGTAAATTAAATCATTTCAGGATTCGATGACTAAGGTGCCCTTCACTACAATAATAGGAAATTCGTATTAATACATTTCACAGTAGATATACCTTGGCATTTTTCATGAGCTGGCTTTCTGTTCTATAAATGAATCTTTCCACTGCTATTTATGATTATACATGAGGCAATTATTTCAAACTAAGGAGATCCACATTTGTTAATACTGATTAATAATTTATCTTGATATTAATTCCCAAAACTACGTTCAATGCATCAACTACTATACTCCAGAGGGTACTTAGAGAATCATTATCTCTATTCTTACTAATAATTATTACATCTCTTACCAAAATTATTTCCATAATTAATAATTTTCGAAATGCTGAATTTCAAATCAATTGGATGATTAACATACGTTATAGATATGGATGTAATCTATAGGTAAAGATAGTAATCTCTTCTATATAATGATATATTCTACTGTTGCCACAGCTTGAACAATAGAAGCTAATGTGTGAAGAATTATTGATAGAACAGAGGGGTGGGTAGTCTGTTCATATGCTTATATAGGGGCTGTGTTTCATTCAACGTTATCTTAGACATTCATCACTAAACTATTACAGTTTTCAATTTACTACTTTTATCGTTATTGCAACTCCCAATAGTTAATTATACTTCTAATACTATATAATATTTTTCATACTTCACCATTCAATACTATTTAAAACTCATCTAAAATAATCTAGCACTTTCTCCATCGTCTCCTCTACTCCTTATTTTTTCTTTCTTGTTTCTCTTCTTGATCTTATATTTATAATGATTACTTGAATATTGTTGTTTGCAATGATGATTATTATTCTTTTCTATTCTTCTTCTTCTTCTTTTTCTTCTTCTTCTTTTTTCTTCTTCTTTTTTTTCTTCTTCTTCTTCTTCTTCTTCTTCCTCCTCCTCTTCTTCTTCTTCTCTTCTTCTTCTTCTTCTTCTTCTCTTCTTCTTCTTCTTCTTTTCTTCTTCCTTTTCTTCTTCTTTCTTCTTCTCTTCTTCTTCTTCTTCTTCCTCCTCCTCTTCTTCTTCTTCTTCTTCTTCTTCTTCTTCTTCTTCTTCTTCTCTTCTTCTTTTCTTCTTCTCTTCTTCTTCTTCTTCTTCTTCTTCTTATTCTTCTTCTTCTTCTTCTCTTCTTCTTCTTCTTCTCTCTTCTTCTTCTTCTTCTTCTTCTTCTTCTCTTCTCTTCTTCTTCTTCTTCTTCTTCTTCTTCTCTTCTTCTTCTTCTCTTCTTCTTCTTATTCTTCTTCTTCTTCTTCTTTTCTTTTCTTCTTTTCTTCTTCTTCTTCTTCTTCTTCTTCTTCTTCTTCTTCTTCTTCTTCTTCTTCTTCTCTTCTTCTTCTTCTCTTTCTTTTTCTTTCTTCTTTTCTTCTCTCCTGATTAATTCAAGATCACAATGCGATGTTCTATTTCTTATTCTATAGTTCAGTTTCATAAGTTCTTCGCGATTTGTGCACATTCCTTCTTTCTCTTCTTTTCTTCCCTATTATTATCATTATTTTCCCTGTGATTTTTCCACTAGCTATCCAGCATGTTCAAATGTTTATTTTTCTTTCTATATCTATTTATCTTTCTACCTTCTCTCTTTCTATCTGATTACCTTCTACTAATATCCATATATTATATTATAATATCCATATATTTATCGATATAATATTCGATTCTTTCCCACATTGAATCATACTATTCCTCTTCAATTTTATGCGAATATTATTCATTATCAGTTATATTATGTATCTTTCCTCTATTGATAACCTTCTTCAAAGATTTTTCGTTTTTTGCTGGCTTCTTCTTCTCTTTTTCAGTTTTTACTGGATCCCATTTCGCTCTATCTCCACCATGAACACGATCTTCCACTACTGGATTTCATCTCTCTCTATCTCCACTTGGACTCGATTTTCCACCACTGGATTCCATCTCTCTCTGTCTCCACTTGGACTCGATCTTCCACTACTGGATTCCTTCTCGCTCTACCTCCACTTGGACCCGATTTTTCCACTACTGGATACCTACTCGCTCTATCTCCACTTGGACCAGATCTCCCATTACCAGTTCTTCCTCAATCTTCATCTTATTCACCATTAGGATTATTCATCACCGAAACTCCACACATCTACATCTTATTGTGTTTAGTGAATTTCTGAACTAGTGCTTTAAATAGTGAAGGGAGCCGAACTGTCAAGGCATACTGAATGCACTCGAATCAAGAGACTTTTTCATTTAGGTTAAGTTTTATCAGTTTCATCCCCATTTCCCCCGTCATGTGTCGTTCTGAGGTCGGTTCACGATTGGTCTGCTGCTTCCATGATGCCTCTTACTGACACGTCAGCTCGCTCGCCCTCAAGTAGGTATGATTATTTCAATAATAGTAATAATGACGCAGGTATGTTTCTAGCAAATAAGCTCCACTCTTTCAAAAAACTTTTCAAGGCTGCTCACCTTAACGTACAATCCCTCAGTTGCCACATTGATGAACTCAGAGCAATCTTCCGTTTTCAGGACTTCAATATAATCGGAATTTCCGAATCATTTTTGAAGCCTAGTATTACATCAAATTTTGTTGCATTGCCTGGATATAATCTTTTCCGGAATGATAGATTGAATGAAGCTTGTGGGGGTGTAGCAATTTATGTGAAAGATGGCATCAAAACAAAAGTTTCAATCACATCTAAACAAGAGTATTGTTCCAGACCAGAGTTTATGCTACTTGAATTATCCTTATCTAGTAATGATAAATTACTCGTTGGTATCTGTTATCGCCCACCAAAAATAGGTCATTTCACAGATTTCGAAAATGCCTTGCTTTCTCTTATGCCTTGTTATAACCGTATACTAGTTATGGGGATATGAACACCGACTTGAACATGACGAATCGTAACTTTGACTACTTTCAACTGACTACAATTTTCCAATGCTTAAACATGACTATTTTACCCCTCGATCCAACTCATCATACTAATGAATCAGACACACTCATTGACCTTCTCATTGTTAGTGATCCCAATGAGGTTGTTCAAGCAGGCCAAATCTCAGTCCCAGCTATTTCTAGACATGATTTGATCTACTGTGTACTTTCCCATAAGATACCCAAGCCAGAACAGAAAATTATCACTTATAGAGACTTCAAAAACTTTGATTTCCTGACTGATGTGGCTCAGACTCCATGGCATCAAATTGAAGCATTACCCTCAGTTGATGACATGGTCAAGACTTTCGAGAATTGGACTTTGACTTTGTATGACAAACATGCACCTTATGTGACAAGGAGGATTAATAGAAAACGACGAGTACCGTGGATGACTGAAGACATACTTAAGATGATGGGACGTAGAGACAAGGCACATAGAAAATTTAAAAAGACATTTGACTTGGACAGTTTGATAGAGTATAGGAGCCTTAGAAATAGGGTTAAACAGGAATTACGGAACTCAAAGATTAGGTACTTGAATTCGTTTATGACAAACAATAGACAAGACTCTAAATCACTTTGGCAGGGAATAAAAGAATTCGGGCTTGGCAAACAGAAATCGAATCCACAAATTGACTTACCATTGAATAATATAAATGACCATTTCGTTTTACACTCTAACCAACGCAACGAAGTTGTCATTGCTAATCATATAGATGATCTTGAAGAGCAGGTTACAAACTTAGATTTACCAATCACTGATCAATTTCATTTCCATCCAATCTCAGAAGAAGACACTTTCAGAGCAATTCAACGTATTCATAGTAATGCTACGGGTGTAGACAAAATTCCTATTAAATTTATCAAGAATATGTTATTTGCTGTTTTACCAACCATTACATACATTTTCAACAAGTCACTTGAAGAAGGCATTTTCCCTGAAAACTGGAAGTTTGCTCTGGTTCGCCCTCTAAATAAAGTTCCATCACCCAATAAAGTTGAGGATTTTAGACCAATCAGTATTTTACCTGCATTGTCCAAAGTGCTAGAAAGACTCATTCATGCTCAAGTTGTAAAATTTCTAGACAACAATAGTAAGCTTCATAACTTTCAATCAGGCTTTAGAAAATTCCATTCAACTGAGACAGCTCTGCTTCGTGTCACTGATGATATAAGGTTAGCTATGGACCAAAGAAAATGCACCATCCTCACCCTATTTGATTTTTCTAAAGCATTCGATACTGTTGATCATACAGTCCTTCTGAATAAGTTGGCTATTCTTGGTTTCAGTCACAACTCGTTAGTTTGGTTTAAATCCTATCTATTAGGTAGGAAACAATGTGTATCTGTCGGTGACAAAAAGTCAACTTGGAAAAACGTTATGCATGGAGTACCACAAGGTTCAATTTTAGGCCCTCTCCTCTTCACTTTGTATGCTAATGACCTTTCTTCCATTATCAAATTCTCCAGTTTCCATACTTATGCAGACGACCTTCAAATCTATTTAAGCTGTCCCATAACAAAAATTAATGAAACAGTTGGAATAATGAATCAGGATATCAATTCGATAGTGGAATGGACAAAGAAAAATGGCCTTAAGCTTAATCCCATCAAAACACAACCCATTATAATTGGATATTCTCGTCTTATAAACAATATTGACCTTGAATCGATTCACAAAATTAGTGTAGACGGTAATGACATTCCTTACTGTAGCTCAGTTAAAAATTTAGGCATTATTATGAATAATACTCTGACTGGTCAGAACAAGTGAACAAAACTTGTAAAAAGGTATTCTCAGCCATGCATGCATTGAAGAAAATGCACGATATCCTCCCTAGAAACATTAAATTATTATTGGTTCAATCTCTCATCTTCCCACATTTAATGTATTGTAATTCTGTTCTTAACGATATGCAAGTCACTCTGAATGATAAACTACAGCGTTGCCAAAATTATTGTCTACGTTTCGTCTACTCTCTCCAACGCCATGATCATATCACCCCAGCCCACATTGCTAGTTCAACATTAAAGCTTCCCGATCAGAGGCTTTTTCGAATAGTCAAGCTTGTTAGAGATATCTTGAAATACGGTAATCCGAACTATTTTAAAGATGATTTCAAATTTGTCTCTGAAGGTAGGAGGATAGATGCTTCACATACTAGAACCGGAGAAAGTACTTTAAGGATACCCAATCATCGAACTACTATTTTCACAAAATCCTTCTTAGTCAGTGCCTGTTGTGCATGGAATACACTTCCTGTTTCTATCAGGTCTATCGAGAGCCGAGCGAGCTTCAACCTGACTTTAAAAAAACATCTTTTGGAACAAATGACTGAAACTGTCCGGCCCTAGAGCGATCACATGACAACCATCCCTCACCCATTCCACCAATATAAACCTTTAAATCATGTTATAGTACGAATTGTATATATATATATATATATATATTATATAAACTCATGTTATTTCAATTATCCACTGCATACTGCTGTATATTACTGAAATTTGATAACCCTGATCTACTTTCAGCCTACCTGATTTTCTGTAAGGTTATGTTGTTTGGCTTCTATCCAGTTCATATGAAAACTAACCCAGGCATATCTGGACACAATATCATGTGCTATCCTGTGTATGAATAAATGAAGATAATCTATGAATGGAGCCAAACACTGCAGTCTCATGACGGAGCCCTCTTCCGAATTTTTAATTGCCTCAGCTATTTCATCACGAACGCTTTTCACAACGACTTCCATCTCGTTTTTCTTAATAAAATCTCCAATATCATTTTTAGTTGCATACTTTTCTGCAATTTGATTAATCAGAATAGCAATGGCATCTTTTGTAATGAATTGTTCAATACCATCCATAATATTAGCTTTTATTGCACTCGCCATTTCAGATAATCGTTTTTCAAACTCTTCCTTTGTTAATGAAGAACTAGTCAATTTCTGCAAAGTAGATTCTAAATATTGCTTATCAATTAGCGATGGCTGTGTTTCATTTACTTTAGTAAAAATTTCTGTACTATGCTGTTTCAATTTAGTATTGAGATAGTTTCTGTCCAGCACCTCCAAATTCTTAATTTTATCTGATATGGCTTTTAATTTCTCATCTAAATAAGCTTTATCAACTTTATCGTTGTTAATACTCACCAACTGGGATGAAAAGCTGTCTGTTAAAGTTTTCACTTCTCCTAGAGCAGATTCTAAAGTTAGAGTTCTCTCTCCAATAGCTTTATCAATATTAGCAGTAAAATTTTGTAATGTACTTAGAATATGTTCTCTTTCAATTATGCTCACTCCAATATTCTTTGTATTTTCCAAAATGAGTTTGGTTATTTGCGAATCTAAATAAAATTTCACAGCTTCACTGATTCCTTGTTGATTTATCGATTCGATTATCTTCTGCGTTATCGAGTCAATATCACATGTAAGATTAGCAACAGCAGGCCCAGCACTTGGTGTATCAATTCGACCGAATCGACGCAGAGTCATTGTAACACTAAACAATTAGTTTTGCTTCTTTTAGCTCCTCAATTATAGACGCGATCTCAATATCATGTCCAGTGTTGCCAGAAGCTTTTGAGGAATAGAGTAGATTTAATCTTTCCACTAATTCGTCAAAATTATCAAAGTATTGATAAATTCTATCATGAGAATTATTTTTTGCAAATTTCAATAAACCCCATCCCTTCTTTTTACTAATTTTTTTACTGGGAAATAACTTCTGAATCATTTGCGATTTAATTCCCTGATTTCGTTTAACATACCCTCTTTGATCTTAATGTATGCCTGTAAGTGTTAAGATTTTTTTATACTTATCCAGATCTCTCTGATTATAAAGATTCGAATTCGGTCTTGAACTGAATAATAACTCAAGTAGACCATGTGTTAAACGAAATCTTTCATTATTAATATCTATATAACCATCGTCGAATATTACTTGCTGATTTCCAATATAATACACGTCATCTTTAGAATTGTATGAAATTCCATAACTAATTGAATTATTCAATTTTTCTGCATGAAACGTTTTTAGATATTGTGACAGCACATCATTGTTTTTACTAGAACCAAGTAAACTGTTTTCAAATTTAGTCGAGCTTAAAAGATTGTCTGTTGAACTCTCATAGCTTTTATCATAACTCGAGTGTTCATCACCAATCTCCATACTCTCCTCTTTTGGCTCTTCCTTTTTTACACCAGAGTGAAAACTAGATTTGGTTTTTCCCAATTCAATTATAGGTTCTATCAATGGTGAGAGCGTTTTCCTATTGTATTCCTCCGATCGTTTTTCAAAATTAAGCAGGCTTCTATGCTTGTCGCTGATTACTTTTCTCAATTTCTTAATCTTTTCGATTAAACTCTCCTTCTTGTTATTTACTATGTTCCTTCCTGTCCTCCTCCTATATGTTTTAGACAACATGACTGTACAAAGAATTAATCTCTACTGAACGGAAAGAATCGTGTCCAGTGAATCCCGATATTTTCCTTCCTTTATATCACATTCTTTCAAAATTGTAACAAAATTATGCGGTTTACAATTCCAAACTGTATGACAAAGTTTACTGAAATCTTTATAAGAAATATCTCTTCCAACATGATCTCTGTGAATTAATTTGAGACTCAATAAATCCATCTTAAAAATTATAATCATATTTGCATTGTCTCCAGTGAAATGTTTCTGTGTAGCTCCATAACTCTGAATTGAATATGCTGTGTCAATATTTCGATGACGTCCCATAGTAAAATATTCTCTTATCTGTGGCACATTGCTCAGTTGTAAGTCATCGAAAATTACTAAGCTATATTCGGGGATACGGTTCGGATGGGGAATTTGGCTCACATCCTCTTTCATGTGAAATCCGATATTTTTCAAACCTGCAAATACCTTCTTGAGAAAAACATATTTTGGTTGATATAAGCTCTTGCTAAATAAGTAAATGTGCTTTAATCTTAAGCCATTTTCAGCAAATACTAAATTAAATGAGAGATTTGTTTTTCCTCCAGCACTGGGAGAAATAATTAACATTCTTGCATTATGAGGAAGTAAGTCTCCATTTTTACAAAATGCAGGCTTTTCTTTATCTGTAATTAATTTATCAAAGTTAACAATTGGTATTTGACTCATGATTACAAACGTACAGAACGTGATCTGATAAGCTACTGAAAATTTTTACAAAAGTTAGATCAGTGCCGCTATGAATGAGAGCAATGACCGAGCACACATGCATTAGCATAGAGGGGCGTATCAAGAGATTGGAATGTAGACACCACTCTCCACCTCCTGTCATCATCATCAGACAGAGGATGGATGTATCTACCTTCTCTGTTCCTCACCCTCTTTTCTGCTTATCGGCTATTGAGTGTGCAAAGATTCTTATATTACGAAATGAAACTATGGATTGAAATGAGAACCAATGTTTGATAATAATACTTCTATTATATTTTCAACGAATGTACATTATGATATTTACAATAGATTATTTACAATAAATGTACATGATATTTACAATAGATTACAAAAGATTATTTTTCATCTAATAATTGATCTTTACTAATATAACTAGATGTTGAAAATCCAATCCATTTCACTAACAATCCTTTTTTATCACGTTTTAATATTTTTTCAATCAAATACACTTGTCTCTCCGATTCGTTTAATTGTGTTTTTTTAATTTCTTTTGCATAAAACCAACCACTAATTACTTCACCGTTTAGATCTCTCAGTGAGTAGGTTATAGGTTTAGAAGGAAATATAGAGTGAATCACAAAATACTCTGCGCTCCAGTTTATGTTATAAGATTTATCGAAAAATAATCGTTTCTTCGAGATTCGCACGATATCACCTAGCTTAAATTTTGGTTTTGAATTTTTCAATCTATATCGTCTATTGAATGCAGAATTCAATGACATTAAAACATGATTACGATCTTTCTTCCTCACATCTTCAGGTTTCATTCTAATGAATGAATGCGTTGTTGCATTATAATCACGAACCAAACTGTCTAGATTGCTTATCCAGTTTTTGGTTCCATGTTCAGTTAAATATCTATAAATTTTTGCTTTAATTGTTCTATTAAACCTTTCAACTATGGAGGCTTTCTTATCGGTAAAAACATGGTAATGTTTAATACTATATCTATCTAATAACGCTTTAACTTTTGAATTAAAGAATTCTGTTCCCTGATCTGTTTGGAACAGCTTAACTCCCTTATTTTTAGAAATAATTGCTTTGAGAGCGTTAAATACAGATTGGCTTGTCTTGTCTTTTAATGGTACACAATATGCAAATTTTGAAAAACAATTAATAACAACTAAGATATATTTATAACCCTTATTAAAACGCGATAAACTTGTCATCTCAATAAGGTCGGCTTGAAGCAGGTCTTTTTCACTTTTTAGTTCATATTTGCGAGTGGCATAGTTCACACGCGGCACGCTATGAAGCTCTAAAGCTAGCTTAGATCTAATAATATTCATGATATTTACAACAGACAAATCAAAATTAGTGGTGTTGGATGATTGTCACGGAACATACTGAGCAATCAGTTAGAGTGTTGTGGGCACTCTATAATGTCCAAAAGAGAGAGTGTCTATCTCATTCTCCGCAATGTATCTCTTATCGTCATAAGGACTCAAACAGATTTTTGCACATCCAACCTGATACATACTATGATTATAGGATCTTAACATACTAAATTTTTCTACATGTTCACTACGTTCAAACAATGATTTCATATACAAATTAAAATTAAGTTTTCTACATTTAACCGCGGTCTTTACTCCTTTTGCTACACACTTATTTACAGGTTCTTCATTCTCGTTACATACTTAAAAGGAGTAAAGTTTCGATCTTAGGCCTATAAATTTACTGATAGGTTGTGAGGATGTCTCGTCCTTGAACTTTCCTACAACTTTATTTCTCTCCATGGAAAAGCAAGGGTGGCAAGGTGGATAGTTAGAAGTATCGAATAGGCTCAAATTTTCTTTAATCAACTGATACACGTCTTCGACTTTCACGTTTAGAAGAAAACTGTCGGTATCAGTCATACAGAGTTCTACGCAGTGCCAGGGTACGATTTTTTGCAACTTGCAATAAAAAAAATCGTACATATGGAATTTACTCAACTCCAGTACGGAAAACCCGGAATAGACAGGCTTGTTCATTTTAAGTTCCAATTTACGAGAGAAAACCGCGATCACGTTCGGCCTAATTATTTGCCAGCATTTGCATAACAGATTTGAAATGTACTTGTCTAATCGTTTTTTGTCTGTAATAATTTCAACATTGATTTGTTTCCGGACTGATTGTATCATTTTTCCAAAGATCAAATTGCAACAGGCCTTAAAGAAAGATACTTCAAATTTATTTTTCGCGGCCTGTCTATTTCTGATATTGAAGTTGATGTAGCTTTTCAGCCAGGGAGATTGGGAAAAGCTTATTATGCGATGTACTTTCATTAAACCAAACCAAGCTGAAGGTAGAGTTTTAAATTGAGGTAGTGTATAATGTACTTTTCATGGTGAAAAAGTGTGTTCATGAGTTTTCTGGTTCCAGTTTGACCGTTCTCATTTGTTTGGTAGTTCGACAGCAATTCCCGCGGCGGTGTTAAGTGGAGAGGGGCGAGGGGGAAGCTGGCGTGCTTATCATGTAAATCTTTCGGGTACTCGAGATCACATTCAATTATGTAACCAGTTCCTGAATTGCTGTCCAAATTCGCGAAATCAAGCTTGGAAATTTCTTCCTCTGTGAGGAAATTGAAATTCCCAAGGGGCAAAGATCTGCTCATAGCTTCCGAGTATAAACTGTTTGCATCAATATAAAGGAGATAATTACTCGGTTTTGAAGGGTCGTATGTTTCGGGTAGATGTTTGTTATTCGCTTCACAATAACGTTTACCGATAAATGAGACCCTGCCTCTCATTCCTGCTTCGAACATGAGATGCATGTCCGGGTCTGTAATTAATTCCAGTTCGACTTTGGTGTATTTCAATATGCAATTCCAGGTGAAGTGCGCGAGAGAAACAAAATGGGTGACATCAAGGCCGTATGAGCTAAAAAGTGTAGACCTCATGGATTCAAAAACTTCCGCTAATAGCATCATGTCCAAACATAAATGAAAATCATGATTTACACCCAGATTTTTCAGTTTGAATGTTGAGAACACTCTTTGTGCATGCTCATATTCTTCGCGAGACAGAGGTGTATCAGTTAAATCATTATGAAAACATTCGATGGGGGGAAGTGACGTTTCCGCGAATTTTTTGGGACAGCTCATGTACGAGTAAGGATATACTCCTTTTTTCAACAAGAGCTGTCTGTGTTCGCGAGGTGGATCATGAAACACCGAAAATAATCGCTCGAACTTCTTTTCCATGTCTGTACTTTCTACCAAATTACGCACCAATACTTCCAAGGATTCGTTTATAAACTTATAGGAATCTAGAAAATTAATTTTGCTTACCGAAAGTGTCAAAAATCTCTCTGACGTATTCACGATGCAGGAAATTTCTTTTTTACATTTACCAAGCGATTTCAGAATAAAATGCGAATCAAAACCGGAGAAATTATGAAAATAACACAAAATGTACTCTGGAGTACGAGCTGTTAAATTGCAAGAAACGTGTGCCACACACAAGTAATTACCGGTTTCATGCGCGTGGTGACGACATTTATCCGTGTCTAAAAATGGTTCAGCACAAAGCCCGCAGTTTACCGAATTTTGAAATTCGCGCTCTTGACTTTCGGATAAAGCTTGCATCAGAATTTCTCGTTTCATATCCTCATACAAAATGTCGCCGAGATCTGTAATTTCCTGAAGAAATTTCTTTATGATTTTTTCGTCTAAACTACTCGATCTATGGAGTACAGGTCCGTAGGCAATTTCCCCGTTAACATCTATAACAACGAAACAATACCCGCAAGGAATATGCCGCGCCATTTTCTTTGTGTAACTACGAGTAATTTCATCAGAATCGGATTCATCATCATCAAGCTTCACAACGTAAGTTTCTAAATCCACGTAAATGGTATACTTTTTCTTCAATGTGGCGCCTAGTTTCTTGAATTTAATTGTCTCTCCGCGTTTAGGATATGAAACACACTGAGATTCACTTTGGAACAAAGTTCCACATGTTTCAACAAATTTGCTTCACCGTCGGTATTCTTAGTTTTGTTTGATGTAAATCTATGGAAACAGAAATTGCAAATGTGTACTTGACCGTTGCGTTTTAAAAGGTGGGAGAGAAGACGGGATAATCCGTTTTTTCCGTTCGCGGTATTAACTAAACAGAAATGAGTTTTTCCTGCATCGCCTTTCAGCATTAAAAGATTGATTTGGTGTTTACGCATGCGGAAAATGCTTGTACAGAAGGGGAAAAACTTTTTGTTCTCGTACGCAATCACGTGAATTGCAATATCCGGATTTAGCATTTCAAATTTCTTAATATCGCGTGTCGTCACCATGAAATTTACTCCTCGCGTATCAAGTGTGTGAGCAAACTTGCTCAAATACTTTACAGTCAAGCGCGAGTTCCTTGGCTTCTGATGGAAATACGCGAGCACTGACAAAAAAAAGCATTTTTCATCAGAGAGATTTTTGACATTTATAATACAATTTTTGTTTTTCAAAAACTGGGGTGTTTGAATGAAACTGGATGTGTATATAGGATTAAATTTAATCACGTTCACATCCAGTGATTCAATTTTCTTTAGCACCCATCCACTCCCATGTCTTACAAAATTTTTGAAAGATGAGAGGATTTTTTTCACAGCCAAGAAAAAATGCTCATTAAAGTCATCATAGTTCTCAAGGACACTTAGCCCTATGTTGGAGTAACTATGTAGATTTATGAGAGTCGAGACAGTCTCACCAACCTGCTTGTCATCCAATACCACTAATTTATACAATAAAACATTTAATACTATGAACCACTTCACATTCCCATCATACCGTGCCGCATGTTCCCTAATTATGTCAAAAACTCGACGTTTCGACCTCTCAAGCACGTTGGTGATGTCGATATCCTCAGGCTTGTCATCGAGGGTGATGCGATGGCAGACTGCTGCGGAATTCACGCCACGTAGTCTGCGTTCCCTCGGCATGATTCTGAAAAACAAAAGAATAACGATCAGGATGAGATAGAGTACAACAGCATGTTTAGTTGTGAATTGGCATTGGTAGAAGAAGGCTGTGTGTGAAAATGATATCTCAAGATCACATAATGTTGTATGAGAGATTAAGATTATTATCTTTTGATAAAAGATGGTCGAAATCTTCTCCGCATTTGACCGCGGAAAACATGGCGAAAGAGGGATTTATATTCTCATCTGCACCAGACATTGTGCGATGTGTATTTTGTTCAATTTGTTTGGGAAAATGGGAAGAAAGTGACATACCAGCAATAGAACATTCAAGGTACAGTCCAAACTGTAGAAGGAAAGATAATATAACAATTGAAGAGGAGAATTTCGATAATAATATTCTACGAGAATATGAAGAAAGATATTTAACTTTTAATTGTGTAGAAGATCCATCCGTTCAAGGAGAGTATTTTGAAAAGCATCATCTATATTGTGACTTTTGTAAATCATTATCCAATAAAGCAGAGTATTTTGCGAGAAATGGTTATTTCTTACATAAAAATCCATTCTTTCTGCAATGTGTCTATTGCAAATATATTATGGAAAATCCATTTGAAAAAGTAATACATTTACCGTTTTGTTTATATGAAGAGTGTGTGAAAGAAGAGCGGGGGTTGGATGTTCCAGATATAGCGTATCGTGAAGATGAGGTAAAATCGCATGCATGCAGTATATTGTAGAAGGTTTTTTTATCCTCTGAGGACAAAAACTGTGCTCCGAGGACAAAAACTGTGCTCCGAGGACAAAAACTGTGCTCCGAGGACAAAAACTGTGCTCCGAGGACAAAAACTGTCCTCCGAGGACAAAAAAATTGTCCTCAAAGGATAAAATTAAAGTAAAAATGAACTTACATGTGTTGATTTGACGAAATGACAGCTATCTCCTCGGCTATGCTTCTCTCAGCTCAGGTAGCTCCTCGACTGTGCTTGTCTCAGCTCAGGTATCCTCTCAACTTAGCTATCTCCTTGTCTATGCTTCTCTCAGCTCAGGTAGCTCCTCGACTGTGGTTGTCTCAGCTCAGGTATCGTCTCAGCTTAGCTAGCTCCTCGGCTATGCTTCTCTCGATGCAGGTATGTTTCCCTCAAGAGAGCACAACTGCTTATGAGACCGGAAACCGAGTTGTGAGGTGAGAAAATGCTGTGAAAAACAATGAAATACTTAATAACTGCAACCAAATATTAGGAATCAATAAGTAAGTGTTATTTCAAAAATATCAGAATGTAACGGATTATACTTACTTACAATCAAATGTCAGCGTTGTGCTGCTGGTAAACCTTTGGGGAGTTGAGTACAGCACACTCCAATTGCACACGCCCCCTCGTATGCTCTCTCTCACTCATACAAGCCTGCAACAGACAGAGAAACGACTTGGTATAAAATCAGTTGCCTCAGAGGAAAATCACCATTTACATTAGAGAAGAGTTAAGTGAACTTATATACCCTACATGAACTTCTCCCTAATCATCATCTACACAATGGATTCATCATCATCTTCAAGCTTCATCATACCAGACAGCCCACCAACAGAGCAGCAGCTCAACTACTGGCAGCAGCAGCAGAAAGCTCGCAGCTCGGCTGCCACCTCCGCTGCCACGGCTGCCGCCTCCGCTGTCTCCGCTGCCTCCTCCTCCGCCTCACCCCTGAAGAGAAAGGGAATCTTCGTTCAACGAGAGAGGGGTGAGGAGATCATGATTCCGGACAGTCCTCTGCCACAATCTACACCGGCTACCTGGGCGCCGCGACGAGCGGTGCTGTCAACTCAACCCAGCAAGCAGCCGGTGAAGAGGAGGCTAGTTTTCGAGGACGAGGCCGTGCTCACTCAATCAAAGGTTAGCTTAAAGAAATATTATTTTTGTATTAACATGTAATGTGCACAAAATCTTTATAAAATGTGAATTAGTTTTTTTAAAACTAATTTCCAATGGATAAAATCTTTTGTGCACATTCCAAGTCATTACTGATTCTTATACTGTGAGCGAAGTCAAGACTGAGCTTCACTTCTAATTGTGCTATCAAAACAATCCAAACACAGATAAATTTTCATGATGGTTGCATTGAAATTTGGATAAAAATTCAAAATAAACATGTTTTAGTAATTTCGATAACAAATTCGAATATGTTGCATGAAAGATTATACTGAAACAATTCAATTATCTAGAAATTTGAATTGAGTTCAAGTAATTGGAGAATTTCCTAGTTATTACTTATATATCATTATTATTACTTACTATATCAAATTACTGATTCAAATAATACATTGTTATTTGAATTACGAAAAATCCAATCACATGCATAAACTGTTTATAATATTTCGTGTGAAACAAAATTATTGTTGATAAAAATGTCCATGTAATGAACTGAAATATTGATTCGAATAATACATTGTTATTTGAATTATGAAGAATCCGATCACATGCATAAACTGTTTATAATATTTCGTGTGAAACAAAATTATTGTTGATAAAAATGTGCATGTAATGATCTGAAATATTGATTCGAATAATACATTGTTATTTGAATTATGAAAAATCCGATCACATGCATAAACTGTTTATAATATTTCATGTGAAACAAAAATATTGTTGATAAAAATGTGCATGTAATGAACTGAAATATTGATTCGAATAATACATTGTTATTTGAATTATGAAAAATCTGATCACATGCATAAACTGTTTATAATATTTCGTGTGAAACAAAATTATTGTTGATAAAAATGTGCATGTAATGAACTGAAATATTTTTCGAGTCAATTTTCTAGCAATTTGAATTGAGTTCAAGTAATCGGAGAATTTCCGAGTTATTACTTACTTTCAGTTTTGAGTAGTGAATCTGTTGAGCAAGTTCTCTCTCTCTCTCGTATGATTTGATGATGAAAAATCTGAAACAAATAAGAGTCTAATGAAATATTTTTTCAACAGAATGTGTGCCAGAAGAGGACAGCTCGATCGTGCCTCTCTTGAGGGAGGAGGAGGAAGTGGAGACAGAGGACGAGGACTTCCTGAGATTATTGAATAGCCGCACCGAGAAGCCATGGATGCCTTTCCGCGAATTGGAAGAGGGGTTGCCATATCCGATATGTGACGTGAGAGAGGCGTCCAACCAGCACGGGCGGCGAATTGTGCTCAAAATCTGGGTACCTGGACTACGTATAACAGATGTTTATCTTCCAGAAAGATTTAGCCGGATTTTGTGCACAAAAGACATTGAAAATTTTAAATTAAAGTGCAAAACCTTATCTCTGTTTGTAAAGCATGTTAATGCTTTTATGACTGACATAAAAATTGTTAAATGCTAAATTAGCATTTAGCATTTTTTATGTCACTGACCATCTAGCATTAACATGCTTAATATGTATGTGTCAGTAGTGTTCAATAAATAGTTTTTTTGTTATTCTATAAAAATTGTTCTCAATTCTCACCTGTTATACACAGTTCACTAGAAGTAGTAGTAAAACACGTACACAACCAGACGTTCAGTCACCACTATGCACTTTTATTATGAGGAGTGCTGTGAAATGAATGTCTTTTTATAGCTTGTTGTACGCACGCACAAGGGCGAGCGTCAGACACATCAGGCACAGCAGTCAAGGCCGACTTCAGTCAAAGGTCGGGCTTTGCTCCCTCACATCTGTTTTGGCACACGCTCATATCTGTATCTGCTTCCTCCTTTCAAATTGTGTTTGGCTTTTCAGATTCGCTATTTGAAAAGAATAATTCTTTTAATGAAAGAAAATTCTTTTCAAATAGCAAATCTGAAAAGGTGAATTCGATTTGAAAGGTGAATTCATTTCTAAATTAATAGAAAATTCAATTTTCTTTTAGATTAAGTTAGTGTAATGATTAATTAACTTTAGTTAATGTTCAACCATTGAGTTGAAAGGTAATGAAAAATGGTATGTAGGAGAGAGCAAACTCCAAGGAAACGAGGCAGAGGTATCTTAAGCTCTGCTGCCAGAGTACTTAAGGGGGCGGCGGGTGCTACTACAGGTATTACTTCAACTATTTTAAATAAATTGATCGATATTACACCTGTGGAGATCCCAATAGCCCCTGGCTACCAGTATTGTGGCCCTGGCACCAAACTTGAAAAGCGATTAGCAAGAGGTGACCCGGGAATTAACAAACTAGACCAGGCTTGTAAGGCACACGATATAGCACATTCACAAAATAGTGATAATGCAAATCGATCGAAAGCTGACAGAGCACTAGCGAATGCAGCGTGGGAGATTTTTAAAAATCCGAAAACTCCTCTTGCAGAGAGAGGACTCAGCTACCTAGTTACAAACGTGATGAAAGCTAAAAATTACTTTGGTGGTTCTTTGAGAAAGAAGAAGAAGAAGAAGAATGAGGGGAAAAGTTATAGTAATGATATTAGGCGCAAAGCTATAGCTCAGTTAGAAAAGCATATTGCAGGGAAAGGGTATTTCTTGAAGCCTTTTCCTAGTATTAGTGGGGGCAGAATTTTAATTCCACCCCCACCACCATCATCATATGGAGTGAGTTTATTCCCCCAAGTTAAGAAACGAAGAACAACAACAAAGAAGAGTAGGAAGAAGACAAAGAAGAGTAGGAAGAAGTAAAAGACATGAATATTGAAGGAGAATTGAGTAATTATGATTTGATTGATTGGTCGAAATTATTACAGATTCAGCTAAGAGGTATATATGCTAGATGCATTACCCAAAAAAATTCTAAAAAACGAGAATGCCATTGTGAATTTAGCAAGGGAAAGCGAGGATAGGACACATTGGGTAGCATATAAGGAAGTTGGCTCTAATGTTTGGTATTTTGATCCAATTGGAAATTTACAACCGCCATACGAATTGGACAAATATTGGGAAAAAGAAAATGGAGTAAATATATTTTATAATGTAGAGCACATGCAACCATTAAATAGTGATTTTTGTGGTCATCTCACATTATTGTTTCTTGCAAATCAGTTGTAATTAAGTGTTTGTGCTGAACGCACACACACACACAAGATGGTTGTTATTAAATTAAGATCTAACACAGGTAACCTCTATGAACATTTACAAGAAATAATAGAATTGGATAAAAATCGTGAATGGGAAATTGGATTGATTAATTTTTGTAGTTACAATAGTATTGCAAACATTAACTAAGGAACAAATTCCAGCTTCTAATATGGTGATAGATTAATCGAGTTGGATATGGGTGCATATGAACTTGAAGATATTATAAAATCTCTAAAGAATAAATTGAATATTGATGAGAAGAAGAATAAACTTATTATACATGTAAACGTAAATACTATGAAGATTGAAATTCATTCTGATAAGCCTATTGATTTAACATATTCTGATTCGATTGCTAAGATACTTGGTTTTGATAATGTTGTTTTGCAGCCAAATAAATGGCATTATTCTCAGCATTTGGTTAACATAACAAGCATTGTTAGTATTGTAGTTGAGTGTAATTTAGCATGTGGTAGTTACTCTGATGGAAACCAAAAACATATAATCTACAAATTTTTACCAAAGGTTCCTAGCGGCTATTTAATAAATGAAGTACCCTCTCCAATTATTTATGTACCTTTGAATACGCATCGAATTCAAACTATTAATGTAAAGGTAACGGACCAGAATGGATCGTTTATTGATTTCCGTGGAGAAACAATTACAATTAGGTTACACATACGTGAAAAGTAATGGGTTATCTTGTTTTCAATCCACGTTCAAATAAGACGTGTACACGTGATGTCATTAGAGAGACGAACGTGAGAGCGTCAACACCTAAAAACAAACGTGCTTTGTTGGGTAAAAGTGCAAGAATATTAGAAAAGTTGGGTTTCATAGTTGATTGGCGTCATGTACAGCGCAGCAATTAGTGAAATTCTGGATGTGGAGACAGACCTTCAGTTTTATAATGATATTACTAAATTCCAATTTCATACTCATACAGTTTATTCGGGACAGGAGATAAAAAACTCTGACGAGGCGCGTATTGGCATAAATTCTTTAGATGTCTATTCTTTACCTTGCAAATCATTCATATTTATTGAGGGAACAGTTAACTGTACAAAACCGGGAACAGACCCAGCCGATGCACCAGTTGCAGCAGACTATAAATTAAGCAGTAACGTAATCGGCAACCTTTTTGATGAAATACGATATGAATTAGCAGGTCAGCAAATTTCTAAATCAAGATTGATTGGATTAACATCCACAATTAAAGCTATTCTAGTGAAGAATACGTTCGATAAAAACACATATCACTTGGCTGGTTTTGACAGAGCAGGATATGAGCTAACGGATAATAAATTCACTTTCTGTGTACCGCTCAAATTAATCCTCCCGTTTTTTGAAGATTTTCAAAGAATAATTTTAAATTTGAAACAGGAACTCGTCTTATTGAGGTCGCCGACAGATCTAAATTGTGTTGAGTTGGCAAGTGGAACAAATGTTAGTGTGAAAATTACATAACTGCAATGGAGAATGCCCTACATAACTTTAGAAGATCATGTAAGACTGAAATTTTTGAAACTGCTCGATGCTGACACTCCACTGAAATCAGGTTTCCGACATTGGGAAATTTGTGAATTACCAAATTTGCAAAATTCACTTAACCATTCTTGGGCAGTTCGCACCACATCGAGTTTTGATAGTCCAAAATACGTTATAAATGCATTTCAAATAACACTGACACGTCAACAATAACAAAAGACGCTTTTAAAAAATTGATATTGGACTTAAAAAACGAGATTCTTAGTGGTCAAGCCAAGCTAGAGAAATCGCTTGATGCGTGTAAGCAGCAGCTCAGTTCGAACGCCGTTATTCTTACAACACAGAGTGAAATCATTAAGGCACAGGAGGAAATTATCTCATCTTTAAAAATGGATAATATAGAGCTGAAAAAGAATGTCGAACTTTTGACCAATAAGTTGGATGCACTCGAGCAGTATGGCCGGAAGAATACGCTGGAGATTCGAGGTGTGCCGGTTGCTGATAACAAGAATGTGGCAGATTTGGTGATAGCGACATGTAAGGCGGTTGGCGTGACTGTGGGAGCCGAGGCGATTGACGTATGTCACCGCCTAAAGAAGAGTGCAGCACAGCCGACGCCCGCCATCGTCGCCAAGTTTGTGCGTCGCGACGTCGTTCACCAGGTGCTCGCAGGCAAGAAACAGTTGAGGAAGCTGTCCTCTCGAGTCTTTGGCAATCAAGGTGACGATCAACCAATTTATATTAATTTGTCATTAACTCTAGAGCGGAAAAGGTTACTAGCTCAAGCTAAAAAAATTCAGAAGGACCTGGGGTTCAAGTATGTTTGGGTTGACTGGGCTGGAAATCTAAAGGTCCGAAAGGTGGATAAGGAAAGGTGTTTACTATAAATACAGATAATGATCTAAACGCTCTTATGGCCACCTGTACTTGACTCCTTAATTTTTCGAAAGAAGAATCCAACTTAACTGACTGATGGTACCTATTTTAATTTGATAATGTAGATTTTTTCCCAAATAAGAATAATTCTAATATAATTAACAAAATATAGAAATGCCGTACAGAAAGATGATTAAGTTTACCTGATAAAATTTCGTTTGAGGCATGGCTTGAATGTGCCTATACCACTTCTTCTCTATACCTAATTTAAGTAACTTTTAAAATTAAAAACTAACAAATTTTCATTTAACGTTAATTTTTCTTTTATCACATAGTTTTTCAAAGAAATTAGTAGCTTATATCTTTTCTACTTTCTCTTGTCTATTTTTTCTCTTTCCTTTTTAATCTTTTTAATAACCTTTCATGGTAATAATTGATAATTTTGACAATGAAGCTGCACAGGAATGCTACAATACAATTGAGTTAGATAATATTCTTCCACCCCTACCAATTAATTTTGTTAATGATGTGGAGAGGAGTTCAATGAGTGCTCTTCACATGAACATACGAAGCCTAAACAAGAATTTCGATGAATTCGCCTACACAATTGAAAACTGTTCCTTAAAATTTAATATTATAGTATTGTCTGAGACGTGGATGAGCGAAGACGAGCCTTTCAACTATGTTTTGAATGGTTACTCGTCAATAAATCAGCCAGGTAAGAGAAATAGAAAGAATGGTATCTGTGTTTTCATCAGTAATGAACTGTCTTTTAACAAATTAAACATTGAAATTATGGAATCAGACTCATTGATACTTAATATTAAAAATCCTATCACTAAAAATGAGATCAATTTAATTGCAATATACAGATCACCCTCTCTATCAGCAAATCTTTTTTTGAATGCTTTGGAAAGTACTTTAGAAAGACTGCTCGCACATAAAAATATAATTCTAATTGGTGATATCAATATCAATCTAAAACAGACTACCGCTATTTCTATTGATTATTTCAACATATTGTCTTCAAACGGTTTCGTCTCCTATATAAATAAACCTACTCGAGTCCAAAATCAATCGGAATCGTGCATTGATCATATCTTTTTCAAAAATAGTTCCTTCAAAGCTGAAGATTTGATAGGTGCTATTTTCAAGACCGATATAACTGACCATTACAGCACCAGTATCCATATTAAAACCGCAGACGGTGGTTCTGATAGGCCTAATTTAGCAAACACTATTACTGAAAAAATTGTTTTCAATAAATTAATTTCAAATCTTGAAAATGAAGATTGGGAGGAGGTAATAAATAATAATAACATCCATACACTAGTACACTCTTTTGAACAAAAACTTTCAACCCATATTGAAAATGCAACTATCAAAATAAAGACATCACACAGAAATAAACCACTAAAGAACTGGATCACCACCGGACTAATAAGAGCTATTCAAACCAGAAATAAAATGCACAAAAAACTACAGAAGCAACCACATAATAACGAAATGAAACAATGCTACACTCGCTATAGAAACGTCCTAAACAAATTACTGAAAGAAACCAAGATTAGGTATTACAGAAATAAATTGGAGCAAAGTAGAGGTAACTCCAGGAAGACATGGAATACCATAAATGAAATACTTGATGTAGAAAAGAAAAATTCAAAGACTGATATTGATCCTGAAATTTTAAATAAACATTTTTCGTCTATCGGGAGAGTACTCGCAGAAGAACTGAATAAAGAAAATAAAAACATCCCTCCTCCAACTGGTCAAAATTCCCGTTTTTCACGAATAGGTTTCCCAAATTCCTTTTTCCTTTTCCCGACAAATGAGGAAGAAATTATCAAAACAATTAAAGACCTCAAATCCAGCTCAGCACCAGGAATTAATAACATAAATAATAGCTGTCTAAAAATCATTGCCCACTATATTGCTAAACCTTTAAAAATTATAATTAATAAATGCTTTGAAGAAGGTTTCTTTCCGGAGGAGTTCAAGGTGGCTAAAGTCATACCTTTACATAAATCGGGAGATGTTGACGATCCCAATAACTACCGCCCAATAAGCTTGCTAAGTGGATTTTCAAAGATCATGGAAAAGCTTATTAAAAAGCGGCTAGTACAATACATGATTGTGAGTAAGGTGATTCACCCTAACCAGTTTGGATTTCAAGAAGGAAAAAACACAGAAGACGCTATTTCGTTATTAGTAAAAATTTTAACTGAAAATTTTAGTAATAATAAAAAATCTATTGCAATTTTTATTGACTTGAAAAAAGCATTCGATACTGTCCCACACACCAAACTGTTGGAAAAGCTCAATAGAATTGGAATTCGAGGTTTGCCCCTGAAACTTTTTACAAGCTACCTTGAAGGTCGCTCTCAAATATTATCAATTGAAAATAAATCCAGTACTGAAAATCTTTTAGATTACGGCTTACCGCAGGGGACTGTACTCTCACCAATTTTATTCATACTATACATTAATGACCTCCTGAATCTCGACTTGCAAAATGGTCAAACAATCTCATTTGCCGACGACACCACTTTAGTTTTTTCGGGTGATAACTGGGAGAGTACTAAAATATCAGCTGAGAAGGGTATTTCCAGGGTCAAGAACTGGCTTGACTATCATACCCTGACTCTGAATCATAAAAAATCTTCATTCATGACCTTTACACCAAATGCTGCTACTCAACCTGTAAACCGAATAAACTTGAAAATTCATAATATCAAATGTAATAAAATAGGTTTGAATGATTGTGACTGTCCTAAACTAGAGGACTCTAAAACCGTTAAATACCTGGGAATAATTGTTGACCGTCATCTGAGATGGGATTCCCAGATCCAAGCTCTATGTCACAAGGTCAAGTATCTAACAAATAAACTTTACAAAATGAGCCAGTTGAAAATGCAACAAATTACTAGAATGGCCTACTTTGCTTACGCACAATCTGTGTTGCAATATGGAATTAGGGTATGGGGGGGTGCTGCTGAATGTCATATAAAAAAGATCTTCAATGTTCAAAAACATATAATAAAAGTGGCACTAAGCAAACCAAGACTGTATCCTACTAGAATTCTCTTCCAGGAATCTAACATACTTACAATCAAACAGCTCTACTTGAAAAATTTAATTTCATATTTATTAAAAAACAAAAATCTTTTCAATACCCGAATTACTCCATATAACACGCGCCAAACTTACAGGAGATCTGACTTACCTGAAACTAATCTAACAGTATGTAGAATGCAATTTCCGTATAGATGTGACAAACTAGTAAATATTATACCACAAGACTTCATATCAGACAATCAAAATTGCTATAAGAGAAAAGAAATCTTATCATGGATCAAAACATCACCTGACGTTTTCAGTAATCAAAGGCAGTAGCTTATAACAAATTCTAAATTTACGTTTCTCCACTCACCTCTTCTCATCACCAGTTGACTTGTGCATTCACTGTGCTTCTTCTCTTTCTCAGGTTTTCCCTCTTATATTTTAAAAAAAAAACTGTTCTTCATTTCACTCTGTATTTCAAATTTGTTTTACCATTAGGCTATTCTTAGTCATTTATTATATTCTATTTTATAAATATTTTTTCTTTTCTACGTTTCTCAATCTTTATATTCTCTTACTCATGCTCGCGAACAGACGAAAGTCTTGCGAGCTACACATTCTTTTGTACTCTTTATTTATTTTTGTATTTTTGTGTATTTAAACTATGTAAAATGTGCAAAGAATGAATAAATTGAATTGAATTGAATTGAAATTGAATTTCAAACTGATCGTAAGAATAAAATTAAAAAATCAATATCTAATTTCGATAGCTGCGGTATTTACAATGTCAAAGTATATTTGAACAGCGAGTATTATCCATATGAAAATCTGCTAGGTAAAAAGGAGGTATTATACCGCATGTTCCTGGATTTCGTGCCCTCGTATTATAATCATCCAATCAATAGCGAACTCGGAACAGAAATTGACTTTAAAACGTTTTGTGAATCAACACCGCTGATTGTTGTAGATTGTTCACACCAAGCAAGTCATTTGAAATCATCGACAGATGTTCGTATTGAAATGGAATTTAATAGTGCAGTACCTGCAAATACTTCCACATATTGCGTTTTAATTAGCGATCGTGTGATGGAGTACACACCTCTGACGAGCATGGTGAAAGAAGTTCAGTAATTTGCGCACCGGCTATATAAGGTGTGCACTCTGACAAATTTGGTTCATTATCAGTTTCACCTTTGAACAGACTACATGTCCTATTCTTTGTGTTCTGATATTTTGGACAAGCCACAGACTCACTCTATTGGTATTCAGTGTGATCTTGATTCTGATAGTTTCTATTATGAAGCAAGGTGCAGTACACCGAAGCCGCTGCAGGTGGAGGAGGAGAAATGAGAAGAGGAGGGGAAAGACGAAGGATTCAACAAGCCTGCCGATGATAAAGAAGTGGACAAGCAAGCGAGTGCAAAAATTGCTACAGTTGATCTTCACTGGTTTAAACAAGATTGTAATCAAAGCATTGTGAAAGAACTTGCCATAATTGATCAGTTCAATAATTATATTGTATTCCATTTCAAATCACCATTTGCAAAGACAGAATTGAGTGCAAAATTGTATAATGATGTAACATGGTTAGAACGTCACTATCATAAAATAAAATGGGAAGATGGAGATTTAGAATACAGTGACTCATTAATACGTGATTACCTTGCAGGTTATGAGAAAATTTCCACAAAAGGAACTGAGAAAGCAAAGTTTTCAAGAAGATTACATACTAACGTTCAATGTATACCAGAGGATTTTCCAAAACCCGATTTCAGCTTTTTCACTAGTTCATGGTGTTATGCTGTGTGTAACATTCATAAAAATAGACCACATTCTCGCTGTGCTTTATTCTCTGCGCAACATTATAATTCTTTGTTGTTTAAAAATATGTATCAAACAAATAATTTCTTGTGCTAAAACAATCGAATGCAAAGTATGAAAATGGCGCCGATGTACACGAATTCACAGAAAAGAAACTTTGCTCGTTATGGATTCTTCTACAACGGAAAAGAGATTCAGTGTGTTTATTGCATGCATGCATTGAGACTGCATAAAGCACGTACATGTTGTCTGTTGTCAATTAATGAAGAAAGGCCGCTTAATTACTCTATAATAGTACCTGCCTACACATAGTTTTCTTCATTCGCTCAACAACATGGATCAGACAAAGTGGTTAGCTGCCGACAACGAGTCTGAAGTGAGGTTGAAAAACTGTATTGATTGGTATGATGAATGCAAAATTGCTATTAAGAAATCATCTCATGAAAATTATAGTTTGGCGAAACAATTGAAAGACATTTTTCTAAGCACGGTTGATTTAAATGACATAAGAGACTATCTATGTTATTATCATCCTCATAATTTGTCTATAGATAAGCTAATTAGAATTGAAGATGAAGTTATGTATTGTTGTAGTGAAATGTGTAAATAAACTTTTTCTATGTTGAAAACAAATTTTTCATTCAGATATTTCCTTGTGCATTTTGGTTTAGTTTCAGTCTAGACTTGATTGAGCAAGCACGTATCAAAAAAGTTATGCCCACCTCATTTTGCTGTTAGCACACGAGCTGCAATTAATTTTTTTAGAAGCGAGATATGCCCACCTCATTTTGCTGTTAGCACGCGAGCTGCAATTAATTTTTTTTTTTAGAAGCGAGATACGCCCTCCTCACAGACATCTGTTACAGCTAAGTGCACCTCGTGCCTTATCAATTATAGTTTATAGCAATCAAGGACATGCAGTGTTTTAGCTTTGCAAAATTCAAAAAATTAACTCTCCTCTTGATGTCAATTTCATTTAATGAATTTGATTCAATTGCAAAGAATATTAAATTTTCAACAGGATTCCAAGATGTTGATTTACCGTTAACAAAAACAGAAAATGTACACTTTCCAATTTTATCTGAGATTTTCGAATTGCTCGATATTCTAGACAGCGGTCATCTACATTATTGTAGTGCAAATGATTTGTCAACTATTGTTACAAATTCCGACGAACTTTGGAAATGCTTGTATGACATTGCAGATAAAAAATGTAAAAGAACAACTTAGATCATTGACCTCTCTCTGTTGAGATATGTCAGACATCAATAGAGCTTGAGTATGACCCCCAAGTGAAATGGGTCTGAGGATATCTATACCTATTTTTGGATATGCTAGCTCATTCTGAATTTACTATAGATATCCTCGGAGAAACACTTAAACAATAATGCCTGCGGTTTGTACAGCACATGAAAATTCAATATAAATTGATTGAGTTTTCTTAACTGTCAGGTGGAAAGCAAACCATTATTATTGTTAAGCATTAGATGTAGAAATATGCATTCACTTTAATTTGACAGTATAGATGTAGTAATATGGATTCACTTTAATCTGGCAGTAGAGTACGCTCGATCAAAGGAGAGTTTAGAAAGGTGTTGTTTGAATTCTCCTTCTCTAGCCTTTCGTAACGCAAAGATCGCTGCGTAGAGAGAAGCATATGGTTTCACTTCAATCTGACAGTATAGGAACGCTTGATCAAAATGGAACTTAGTTAGTCGTTGTCTGTATTCTTGCTTCACTCGCCTTTCGTAATAGAGAATAGCAAAAAAGGAATTTAGAAGGAAGGGTGCCAGTAAGAGATGGAGTGAGTAAAAGAAGGAGAGAGCAGATGTGGCATCTGGCTAGACGGGTGAGTTGCTCAATCTCCGTCTGCTACTTGTGAGAGACAGAGAAGCGAGGGGCGTATCCTGCTCTCTCTAAAACCTTGAGCCGAGCGCTACCCATTAAGTGTTTGTCATCACCATCATGATAAGGAAAGCGAAGTAGCACGCTTTCTTATCCATTAAGTTAATACCATCAACATGTTGATAAGGAAAGTTTGTGTAGCACGCGATGTACTTTCATTAAGGACACACACTTGCCACTTGCCTCTAATCGCTCAAGCTAATAAGATCAAAAATGAGTGAGAATTTGATTGTACAAGTTTCAATGAATTCTCAATTGAATTCTCAATTCCACCTAGTCAGGTGGAAAGCAAACCATTATTATTATTATGCATTAGATGTAGAAATATGCATTCACTTTAATTTGACAGTATAGATGTAGAAATATGGATTCACTTTAATTTGACAGTATAGATGTAGTAATATGGATTCACTTTAATTTGACAGTAGAGAATTTGAGAATGGATTCACTTTAATCTGTCAGTAGAGAATTTTTCCCTTAAAGGGAAATTATTTTTTCCCTCACAGGGAAATTATTTTTTCCCTCACTGAGAGAGAGAGATCACTCTCTCCTTCTTCATCCCCCTCGTCCTCACTGGGGGAGGGGAAGATTAGATTAGATAAGATAAGATAAGATTAGATTAGATAAGATAAGATAAGAGAGAGAGAGGGAGAAGGAGAGGGTGAGGGAGAAGGAGAGAGAGAGAGAGGAGAGAGGGAGGGAGAGAGAGAGAGAGAGAGAGAGAGAGAGAGAGAGAGAGAGAGAGAGAGAGAGAGAGAGAGAGAGAGAGAGAGAGAGAGAGAGAGAGAGAGAGAGAGAGAGAGAGAGAGAGAGAGAGAGAGAGAGAGAGAGAGAGAGAGAGAGAGAGAGAGAGAGGAAATCTATTTTTAGAACACCCCCCCACCCACCGGGCAGGTGGAAGGGGAGGCGGGATGGACGAGGGGGGAGAGGGGGGAGGGGGTTTTGGAGCAAAAAAGTGGCTTCAAAGTCTCTTACTATGCCTACTATTCGATCATGCATCAATTATTCGATAACAAGGAAACATTATTTGAACTGATTAGAACATTCATGCATCAATTATTTGTTACCAATGAAATATTATTTGAACCAATTAGAAATTGAATTATTGTTTAAAGTATTCTATCATGCATCAATTATTTGATAGCAAGGAAATATTATTTGAACTGATTAGAACAATCATGCATCAATTATTTGTTACCAATGAAATATTATTTGAACTAGTTAGAAATTGGATTATTGTTTAAAGTATTTGATCATGCATCAATTATTCGATAGCAAGGAAATATTATTTGAACTGATATTGCTCACTTTATGTAGAGAATGTCTTGTCAATCTGATGATGTCAAGTTGAGATTATGACAATAATCTGTTGATAATCTGATGTAGAGATTGTGTAGTGAATCTATTGATCAAGTTCTCTAGTATGATTTGTCGAATCTGATTTGATGATAATCTGAAACAATTAAGACACTAATCAAATATTTTTCAACAGAAACGTGCTGGAATGGAGGACAACTCCTCCATGGTTCCACTACTAGAGGAGGTGCGGCGAGCGGGGGATGAGTTGGACGTTGTGCAACTAATCAACTTGGAGACATAAAAGTGTGTCAAAAAGACATAAAAAAGGGGATGTGCTTGCAATTTATATTGTAGTTCTGATTTTTTAATATATTATTTGGGTACAAAAGAGAAGTCCAGAACCAATTTTTTCATGCAAGATTTCCTTGTGCTAGATACAAGATAGCCCTAAAACCTCAAATTTTCAGCTCATTTTCCAGTTTTCAGCTATTTCTGCCAAATCTCTCCCAGATTATATAATTCTGAAAAAAATGAGATCACTCGGAACTCTCTATCTCCAATGTGTACTTTGTTATAATTTTTCAAAAATGAGTAAAATTTCAAGAAAAAATCAATTTTGATGAATTTTAGTTTTTAATCAACAATATCTTCCGATTGTTACAATTTAGATGTATATTTCAAAATCCCTCTGGGCATATTTTTGTGCTATACAATCTGAGATCAAGTAGAGCGCTTTATGTCATATAGATTTCCAGGTACACCTGACAACAATGCTCCTTGTATTGTGGAAAACACCTAATTTTCAGCTTCAACCATCATCACCATCTACTATGTCCTCACATTGATATTTCGCACAATGACATAAGTTCATGGGTAAGAATCACCCGTTAGATGCACTTAATTTCAGTATTTCTTAGTAGAGGCACGCTTAAGGACACCTCAAGGATCAAAATTTCAAACACTTATAATTTACTTTTGACGCAATGCTCAGATCTCATCGTACTACACTTCATTCTTCTCGGCTCGCCAAGGCGGTTCAAAATCATGCATCAACAGTCAAATTCGGTCAAAAAATAGAAAATTTATTGTTTAGTGTAGGTACTTATTCATATTCAATACATTTTATCTGGAGCTATTGTTCCAATATTTCAACAGTTACTAACTGGAATCACAGCAATTTTGGACTTGTGGTATTCAAGTAACAGTCTTTCGAATAATTTAAGTCAGGTTGTGACTAGAAAGATACATCAACTCTAGTTCACAAGATTTGTCATCTTCATGGTTTAGTCTGAAACCTCTCGGGATATCCTTGAAGATTCGGTCTTGAAATTTCACTAAGCTAATTTTAGCAATCATTGATACTCATATCGTATTCATTCAATACCTGATAGATTTTTTAGGAAATGAAAATGGATTAAGTATTTTTATATGGATTTTCTGCACTCCTTAAAATACAAGGACCTCTTTTCCAGAGCTAGATTAATTAGTGTTAAACACATGTTGAGGAAATAATTGTAGGAAGAAGAAACTCTTTCTTCCTAAGAAACGAAGAATCCGACCTCTTATTCAATTCTAAATAACTAACCATCTGTTCTGAACAAAGCTCAGGCTAGAGCTACTAGAGGACTGTAATTTACTATTCAAATAATCAAATACAAACAAGGGGCAAAATTTAATCTTCAATTTGAGCCAGGTTATTTGTACAGTTGAACTCTGCATTAATGAACAATAAAAAAGAGCAAAAACTCACCAGATTTAATCCAAGCTTGACTACTTGCCCTTCGAAGCCTTTATTAGGTGTTTTGGTCAGATTCAGGGTGGAAAGAAATCTGGGAAAAGAAAGGTTTGCTTCCGGGCTGCCTTTTCGCATTGATTCGGTGTTCAATTTGGAGGTCATACACTGTGGTTTGAACAAAGCTCAAACTGGAGTCTTTATAAATTCAAATCTGATTCAAATTAATTCAATACTATTTACGCTGTTATATTCATAATTCACACACACTACACTCAAACGATTATTTACAAGAAATTTCCGATCAAAATTACATGACAGAATACAAATTTGATCTTGCACAACAATGGGGTGACAAGACGAGACAAACTGAACGACTGAACAAGAATGACTGGGGCCTTTTTTCTCGACAAGCCAAACAGCTGGACGGTCAGCACTGGTGCCAACAAGCCTGCTATTGGCAGAACTGTAGTCAGGGATTTGGCGCTACAATTCGAATGCTCTGGCCGGACCATACCCCCACCTCTGAAAAACTATTTTTCAGCCAAGTTACAAAAAACTGAAAAAACCAAGGAAGGGAAAAATCCAGACATGACAAAAGAACAAAACACCAACACCAAAAAACAACACAAAGAAAAAAAAATGCAACAAGCACAACGACTATTGAGTTGGGAGTGGATACAATTTTGTTACTGGTCTTTTATAAATACCAGTTTTTAGGCGAACACTCGCCACTCGAAACTCGCCGTCACTTCCCGGAAACACTTGCTCAATGACACCCAGTGGCCACTGCAATGGAGGTGTGTTTTGTTGGTCCACTACCACAACCGTTCCCACACTGATAGAAGTGGGTGATTTCAAACATTTTTTACGACTTTGAAGTTCGTGCAGGTACTCTCTTCTCCATCGGTTCCAGAACGATTGAATAAGTTGACCAATCAATTCATACCTGGTGAGACGATTCACAGGGACACTGTCCACATCCCGCATGGGAAACGATTTCAATGGTGTTAGAGTCAAAAAGTGTGCTGGGGTTAAAGCCAGCGGTTCACACGGATCCTCACTCAGTACACACAGTGGGCGGGAATTCAGGACACCTTCAATCTGCACCAATACAGTGTTCAGTTCCTCATAGTTGAGAAGTTGATTGCCAATTACTCGGAACAGATGCAACTTTACAGATTTGACATTTGCCTCCCACAGACCTCCAAAATGCGGTGAACCAGGGGGAATGAATTTCCAATCAATTTTGTGTTCGGCGAGTTGACTAGTCAATGTGGTTTGAAACTCGGATGAGTTCAAAAGTTGAGATATTTTTCGCAACTGTTCCTTGGCACCTACAAAGTTAGTACCACAATCGGAATACATCACACAACAGGGTCCACAACGTGACAAAAAACAACGAAACGCAGCTAAAAACATGGGCGTTGATAGATCCGATACCAACTCAATATGTACCGCCTTTGTTGCCATACACACAAACAGACAAATGTAGGCTTTCAAAACACAAGGATTACGAGGTCTCGTCATAGTAATATGCAAAGGACCAGCGTAATCCACACCTAATTTCCACAATTTCTGGACAAGACATTCTAGAAATAATGTAAACGGTGACAAGAGACCAAGTGGATCATAGATACGAGCCATCACTGACAGAATAGAACGCTTAGTAGCGACGACCTCACCACTCTTGACTGAAAACTGAAACAGATCAGTACTAGGTTGCCAATTCAATCCCAAGATAGCCAAGGAGTTGTCTGCTTCCAAATCCTTGTACGAAAACGATTTCTCTTCCTCCGAGAATTTCTCCAACATTGATGGTGAATTTGAAGTCCACTTTCTGAGCAAGAAACCTCCTCCCTCAAACAGCTGCTTGGACTGACAATACAGCTCCGCGGCCTCTGACTCTGTGGCGACAGATGTGACTAAGTTGTCCATGAACATGTCTCTTGGTATTCTCGCCTTGGCTGCTGGAAAACGATTTCCATCCTCCTCTACAAGCTGGTGGATGGTGCGAAGCGCCAAATATGGAGAGCTTGAAACACTAAAAAACAACACAATTGAGCTGATAAATCTCGATTGAATCCTCCGGCGAAAATCTCCACAATACACGCTGATAACGATGGCAGGAATCCTTCACTAATATCTGTTGATAGATTTGTTTAATGTTGGCAGTTAGTGCGATTGGGAACAAACGAAAATTAACTAACAAAACAAAAATGTCAGTCTGCAATTTGGGACCAGCATGAAGAACCTGGTTCAATGACAAACCCGATGATGTTCTGGAACCAGCATCAAATACAATTCAGATGGGCGTGGTAGTGCTGCTTGCTTTCACGATGGCGTGATGCAGTATGTAGTAACCACCTCGGTCTGTCTGATCTGCTACAAACGACATGTGACCCTGACATAGGTAATTGATCAATATTTCATGATATGAAATACGAGTATTGCTGTCAAGCTCTAGTCGTCTCTCCAAAGTCAGCAGTCTGCGTTCGGCGACAGCATACGAATCTCCCAAGCTGCTGGGCGGCTCCTCAAATCACAAGGCAACAACAAAACGACCAGAATTCACACAATGTACAGACTTCCGAAAATTTACCTCACACTCCAACTCTTCCGGTTTCAGTTGACAGCTTGGTGCAGGGCACGATTCCAACTCCCAAAAACGTTCCACAAAACTATCCAACGATGGACTATTAACGAATGGACTACAGATGGCTGTAAAACAATTCACAACATTCTTTGTTGAAGTGAGAATCGGCGCTCTCCCCATCAGAATGTGACCAAAGACACTATTAACAGTCATCAATTCATGTGATTCACCAATACTAGGACTCCCATGTAGCAAGTGAGGAACTAACTCCGCACCAATGATGTCATCTATTCTACTAGGAAGGTAGAATTTGTCGTCAGCCAGTGTGAGATTTTCAAGATGATGAAGTTTGGATCTGTCGATTTCACAAGAAGGCAACTTGTCGATGACTTTATCTACCACTGTGGCATCCATCGAAAACTTTACGGTAGGATCCAACTTCGACTGAATCGACACACAAGTACGACCTCAAACTTCACTAGTACCACCACCGAATCCACGAACAACGGTTCTCATGGGCTGGAATGGTAGTCTCAAACGCTGACACAATTTGGCTGTAACAAAATGACACTGACTCCTGGTGTCAACCAAGAAACAAACATCACAAAGCTGATCATTACAATCTCGAATATGTGCAGTGACGGTCGACAACACAACGGTCGAATTTTCTACATCGTTGGATGTAGAACAACAACTAATAGGTGATGTGCCACCTGCCTTGGAGTTCGACGAGGACGCAACACCTTCATTGGAACTTGATCTGGAAAAGTGCAATAAAGAATTATGAGATTCTCGACATTGAGCACACTGAGTTTTACTATGACAATCTCTACTCAAATGATCCACATCAAGACAACGAAAACAACAAAACTTTCCTTTAATCAAACAATAACGATCCCAAGGAGTCATTTTCAAGAAACTAGCACAATCTACTAACCGATGACCCGGTTTTGAGCACTTCAGACAATTGGGCTTTTTACTAGATGCATCGTTAGATGAATCATTAGATTGAACCACAAACACCTTCGATTTATTATCCTTCTTGTGCCTCATATTAAATGATTCAGTCTGTTTCTCATCAGAAGGAAGTGTCTTAATTTGCTTTTCAATGAATTTGACATAATCAGCATAAGTTGGCATAGCCTTGTCACGTACGGCCGATTCAAAATTTCTACGAGAACTTGGATCCAGCAATCTCAAGCCATGATAGAGGAATATCGAGTCTGACAAATCAGTGAGTCGCAATCTCTTCACTGCATTGATTGAACTGCAAAACCCATCCAAAATCGCAATACAACCTGCCTTTGATTCTGATTTTATTGGACGAAATTCAAAAATTTGTTTGAAATAGGCATTGACTTGCACCCGTGGATCATTATAGGGGGTCAATAATGCCTGCCAAATTATTTGATAATTGTTAGCCAATGATGGCAAATGATGACAAATATTTGCTGCTTGTCCAGTAAGTCTACTTACAAGATATTGGACCTTCTGCTGATCGTTCAAACTCTTGTTGTCATGTACCAATGCCTTAAATAGTTCATAGAACACCGACCATTGAGTCTGGTTCCATCGAATTTCGGAAGGTCGATTTTAGGCAGTACCGACTCGGACACGACCGGCTGTGCACTAGCTGCTGAAGCTGCCGAAGATTGAGCAATAGCATCAGTCACCTCTCTCTGTTTGAGAGTGTTAGCCGCTACTTCAATATACTGAAACAGATCTAGGTGTGAGTCGTTGAATGCTACAACATAATCTTTATTCAACTCAAGTTCCAACTCATTAACCACTAATTCTGTCTTTTCATAATCCGAAATGGTCTGAGACACCCGAGGATACAAGATTAAAAATTGCTCAGCAACCTTTGGATCAGAGACATTTTTAGACAGTTCATAAATCCTTTGCAATCTGGCATACAATTGTTCCAGTTTAGCGTGATGCACCCTGATTTGTTTATGTAATTTTTCCTCCATCCTGAACTCATACACAAAACAATTCAGCCCTGACAATACAAACAACAGACAAAAAAAAAAACAAGAATGAGTTCAAAACTAAATGGAAGGAAGAATCACGACTAGTAAGTTATCAAAGTTAAACTTTGATTATCAATTCACAAGATAAGTTACTGCTGAAGAAAAACTATATGATTAGATAATGTTCTTCCAACAACTCACAAACAAACGATAACTTGTTGAATTGAACAAACAAATTCATGCTGGTGATTAACCTTCACTAACATGTATAACAAAATGGACAATACAAAATCCAACAAACAAACAAATTCCCAAAAAAGAGCACAATGAGCCTAGCTTCAGGAAAATTACAATTTTAACTGAAATAAATTTAATTTCAGACAAATACAAATTGACAAGAAACCTTGCTCTAGAACAAGGCTACAACAAACTCAAGTTGAGCATAGATCAGACCATTCTGAACATGCCAACATTGGACAAATATGAAACTGCTTAAATCCAATGTGTGTGAATTAATCAATAAATTACAAATTTAAATTCATTCCAGCCTGGCAGGATCAAGAAATGTTCTGTATAAAGCTCAGGCTAGAGCTACCAGAGGACTGTAATTTACTATTTAAATAATCAAATACAAGCAAGGGCAAAATTTAATCTTCAATTTGAGCCTGGTTATTTGGACAGTCAAACTCTGCATTAATGAACAATAAAAAAGAGCAAAAACTCACCAGATTTAATCCAAGCTTGACTACTTGCCCTTCGAAGCCTTTATTAGGTGTTTTGGTCAGATTCAGGGTGGAAAAAAATCTGAGAAAAGAAAGGTTTGCTTCCGGGCTGCCTTTTCGCGTTGATTCGGTGTTCAATTTGCAGGTCATACACTGTGGTTTGATCAAAGCTCAAACTGGAGTCTTTATAAATTCAAATCTGATTCAAATTAATTTAATTCAATACTATTTACGCTGTTATATTCATAATTCACACACACTACACTCAAACTATTATTTACAAGAAATTTCCGATCGAAATTACATGACAAAATACAAATTTGATCTCGCACAACAATGGGGTGACAAGACGAGACAAACTGAACAAGAATGACTGGGGCCTTTTTTCTCGACAAGCCAAACAGCTGGACGGTCGGCACTGGTGCCAACAAGCCTGCTATTGGCAGAACTGTAGTCAGGGATTTGGCGCTACAATTCGAATGCTCTGGCCGGACCACTATCTACCTAACCTTGACACGGGCCACAGAAGTAATGTGAATCTTCAATAGTAACCAACAGTCTCACATAAAAATACAGAGAGCTTGATTGAAAAATAGAAAAAGGCAATCTGCAGGGAATCAAAACTTATGCGAGATCTTTTACAAGAGTGATCTATATTCACAAAAAACACTAAAAAGAATACTACACTAAATATGATAGAGATAATGATTGTAATTTTGTTACCTACTATTGCTTATTGCTCTCAAGATAATCCTCTTCAAACAAAAAAATAAAAAAAACTTTTATCAAATTAAAAAATTAGAATTGTTTTTACTTTTTAGTTGGGAAAAACATCGGATGACCGATGTCTAGGTAAAACCATCATTGAGTGAAAAACATCGAACAGTAAACATCGATGTTGAAAACATCGATGTTTGATGTTGAAACATCGATGTTTTTAAACATCGATGTATCGATACCCATCCCTTGTTTTAATTCCACCCCCTCCACCACCGCCATTTTTATATGGAGTGAGTTTATTCCCTCAAAAACAAGTTAAGAAACGTAGAACAACAAAGCAGAGTAGGAAGAAGAAGAAGAAGAAGACATGAATATTGAAGGAGAATTGAGTAATTATGATTTGATTGATTGGTCGAAATTATTACAGATTCGGCTAAGAGGTATATATATGCTAGATGCATTACCCAGAAAAATTCTAAGAAACAAGAATGCCATTGTGAATTTAGCGAGGGAAAGCGAGGATGGTACACATTGGGTTGCATATAAAAAAGTCGGCTCCAATGTTTGGTATTTTGATCCAATTGGAAATTTACAACTGCCATACGAATTGGACAAATATTGGAAAAAAGAAATTGGAGTAAATATATTTTATAATGTAGAGCACATGCAACCATTAAATAGTGATTTTTGTGGTCATCTTACATTATTGTTTCTTGCAAATCAGTTTTTATTAAGTGTTTGTGGTGAACACACATTACAAGATGGTTGTTATTACATTAAGATCTAACACAAGTAACCTCTACGAACATTTACAAGAAATTATAGAATTGGATAAAAATTGTGAATGGGAAATTGGATTGATTAATTTTTGTAGCTACAATAGTATTGCAAACGTTAACAAAGGAACAAATTCCAGCTTCAAATATGGTGATAGATTAATTGAGCTGGATACGGGTGCATATGAAGTTGAGGATATTATAAAATCTTTAAAGAATAAATTGAATATTGATGAGAAGAAGAATAAACTTATTGTATGAGCAAACGCAAATACTATGAAGATTGAAATTCATTCTGATAAAGCCATTGATTTAACACGTACTGATTCGATTGGAAAGATACTTGGTTTTGATAATGTTGTTTTGCGACCAAATAAATGGCATTATTCTCAGCATTTGGTTAACATAACAAGCATTGGTAGTATTGTACTCGAGTGTAATTTAGCATGTGGTAGTTACTCTGTCGGAAAACAAAAACATATAATCTACGAATTCTTACCAAAGGTTCCTAGCGGTTATTTAATAAACGAAGTACCATCGCCGATTATTTATGTACCTTTGAATATGCATCGAATTCAAACTATTAATGTAAAGGTAACAGACCAGAACGGATCGTTTATTGATTTCCGCGGAGATACAATTACAATTAGGTTGCACATACGTGAAAAATAAAAGTAAACATAATGGGTTATCTTGTTTTCAATCCACATTCAAATAAGATGCGTACACACAATGTCATTAGAGAGACGAACGTGAGAGCATCAACACCTAAAAACAAACATGCTTTGTCGGCTAAAAGTGCGAGAATATTAGAAAAGTTAGGTTTTATAGTTGATTGGCGGAATGTTAGGAGGAGTGGCCACAATTAGTGAAATTCTGGACATGGAGACAGACCTTCAGTTTTATAATGATATAACCAAATTCCAATTTCATACTCATACAGTTTATTCGGGACAGGAAATAAAAAACTCTGATGAGGCACATATTGGCATAAATTCTTTAGATGTCTATTCTTTACCTTGCAAATCATTCATATTTATTGAGGGAACAGTTAACTGTACAAAACCGGGAACAGACCCGGCTGATGCACCAGTTGCGGCAGACTATAAATTAAGCAGTAACGTAATCGGCAACCTTTTTGACGAAATACAATATGAATTAGCAGGTCAGCAAATTTCTAAATCAAGATTGATTGGATTAACATCCACAATTAAAGCTATACTAGTGAAGAATACGCTCGATAAGAACACATATCACTTGGCTGGTTTTGACAGAGCAGGATATGAGCTAATGGATAATAAATTCACTTTCTGTGTACCGCTGAAATTAATCCTCCCGTTTTTTGAAGATTTTCAAAGAATAATTTCAAATTTGAAACAGGAACTCGTCTTATTGAGGTCACCGACAGACCCAAATTGTGTTGAGTCCGCAACTGGAACAAGCGTTAGTGTGAAAATTACAAAACTGCAATGGAGAATGCCCTACATAACTTTAGAAGATCATGTAAGACTGAAATTTTTGAGACTGCTCGATGCTGACACTCTACTGAAATTAGGTTTCCGGCATTGGGAAATTTGTAAATTACCAAATTTGCAAAATTCACTTAACCATTCTTGGGCAGTTTGCACCACATCGATTTTTGATAGTCCAAAATACGTTATAATTGCATTTCAAACCGATCGTAAGAATAAAATTAAAAAATCAATATCTAATTTCGATAGTTGTGGTATTTACAATGTTAAAGTATATTTGAACAGAGAGTATTATCCATATGAAAATCTGCTAGGTAAAAAGGAACTATTATACCGGATGTTTTTGGATTTCGCGCCCTCGTATTATAATCATTCAATCAATAGCGAACTCGAAACAGAAATTGACTTTAAAACGTTTTGTGATTCAACACTGCTGGTTGTTGTGGACTGTTCACACCAAGCGACTCATTTGAAATCATCGACAGATGTTCGTATTGAAATGGAATTTAATAGTGCAGTACCTGCAAATACTTCCACATATTGCGTTTTAATTAGCGATCATGTGATGGAGTACACACCTCTGACGAGCATGGTGAAAGAAGTTCAGTAATTTTATTGATAGAGTGCACCGGCTGCAATATTATATAAGGTGTGCACTCTGACAATTTGGTTCATTATCAGTTTCACCTTTGAACAGGTAACATCTAAAATGTCCTATTCTTTGTGTTCCGATATTTTGGACAAAGCGCAAACTCAGTCTATTGGTATCCAGTGTGATCTTGATTCCGATAGTTTCTATTATGAACCAAGGTGCTGCACACCGATCCAGAAGCTACTGCAGGTGGTGGAGGAGCAGAAATGGGAGGAGGAGGAGAGGGAGAAAGACGGAGGATTTGACGAGCCCGCCAAAGAGAAAGAAGTGGACAAGCAAGCGAGTACGAAAATTGCTACAGTTGATCTTCACTGGTTTAAACAAGATTGTAATCGAATTATCGTGAAAGAACTTGCCATAATTGATCAGTTTAATAATTATATCGTATTCCATTTCAAATCACCATTTGCAAAGACAGAATTGAGTGCAAAATTGTATAACGATGTAACATGGTTAGAACGTCACTATCATAAAATAAAATGGGAGGATGGAGATTTAGAATACACTGACTCATTAATACGTGATTACCTTGTAGGTTATGAGAAAATTTTCACAAAAGGAACTGAGAAAGCAAAGTTTTTAAGAAGATTACATACTAACGTTCAATGTATACCAGAGGATTTTGCAAAACCTGATTTCAGCTTTTTCACTAGTTCATGGTGTTATGGTGTGTGTAACATTCATAAAAATAGACCAGATGGACGGTGTGCTTTGTTCTCTGCTCAACATTATAATTCTTTGTTGTTTAAAAATATGTATCAAACAAATAATTTCATGTGTGAAAACAATCGAATGCAAAGTATGAAAATGGCCGCGATGTACACGAATTCGCAGAAAAGAAACTTTGCTTGTTATGAATTCTTCTACAATTGAAAAGAGATTCAGTGTGTTTATTGCATGCATGCATTGAGACTGCATAAAGCACGTACATATTGTCTGTCTGCAATTAATGAAGAAAGACCACTTAATTACTCTATAATAGTGCCAGCCCACACTTAGTTTTGTTCATTCGCTTATCATGGATCCGAGAAAGTGGTTGGCAGCTGACAACGAGTTGGAAGTGAGGTTAAAAAACTGTATTGATTGGTATGATGAGTGTGAAAGTGCAATTAGGAAATCAACTCGTGAAAATTATAGTTTGGCAAAACAATTAAAAGACATTTTTCTAAGCACGGTTAATTCAAATGACCTAAGAGACTATCTATGTTATTATCGTCCTCATAATTTGTGTATAGATAAGTTAATTGAAATTGAAGATGAAATTATGAATAGTTGTGGTGAAATGTGTAAATAAACTTTTTCTGTGTTCAAATGATTTTTCATTCCAATATCCCACTCACTTTTTAGTTTAGTAGCTGGTCAGAGCTAGACCTGTCAACAGCAACGCATGTGGTGTGATCTTTTTCATACAAGTGAGACACGAGCCCCTTCAAGCAACTGTTGTTCCTAATAAGTACAACACGTGCACATTGTTAATTTATAGAACAGAGACACATGCCAAACATCTGGGAAGCCGTTAACATGCAGTGTTATGGTTTTTCAAAATTCAAAAAATTAACTCGTCTCTTGATGGGAATTTCATTCAACGAATTTGATTCAATTGCAAAGAATATTAAATTTTTAACAGGATGTCAAGATGCTGATTTACCGTTAACAAAAACAGAAAATGTGCATTTTCCAATTTTATCTGAGATATTCGAATTGCTCAATATACTAGACAGCGGCCATCTACATTATGATTGTACAAATGATTCACCATTATCTGTTGTTAAAAATTCCGATGAACTTTGGAAATGCTTGTACAATATTGCAGATAAAAAATGTAAAAGAACTTAGATCATTGACCTCTCTGTAGAGATATGGATTCACTTTAATCTGACAGTATAGCAATAGATTATTAAGCAATAGATGTAGACGATATTGTAGATAAAAAATGTGAAAGAACTTAGATCATTGACCTCTCTGTAGAGATATGGATTCACTTTAATCTGTCAGTATAGCATTAGATGTGAGAGAGAGATAGGGAATTTCTCAATTCACTTTAATCTATCAGTATAGCATTAGATGTAGAGAGAGAGAGAGAGAGAGAGAGAGAGAGAGAGAGAGAGAGAGAGAGAGAGAGAGAGAGAGATAGGGTATTTCTCAATTCACTTCGATCTGTCAGTATAGCATTAGATGTAGAGTGATAGGGAATTTCTCAATTCACTCCAATCTGTCAGTATAGCAATAGATGTAGAGAGTTGGATTCACTTTAATCTGTCAGTATAGCAATAGATGTAGAGAGAAGGATTCACTTTAATCTGTCAGTATAGATGTAGAGAGAGGGAATTTTTCCCCTCAAATGGAAATTTTTTTCCCTCACTTTCTTCATGCCCCTCATCTATACTGGGAAAGGGGAAGGGAAAATCTATTTGAGAGAGAGATATCTCTTTCTCTCTTTTCATCCCCCTCATCTCCACTGGGCAAGGGGAAGGGAAAATCTTTTTGAGAGAGAGATATCTCTTTCTCTCTTTTCATCCCCCTCATCTCCACTGGGCAAGGGGAAGGGGAAATCTATTTTTAGAAAGAGAGAGAGTGATATATATATTTCTCTCTTTTCATCCCCGTCATCGCCACTGGGCAAGGGGAAGGGGAAATCTATTTTTAGAAAGAGAGAGAAAGAGAGATATCTTTCTATCTTTTCATCCCCCTCATCTCCACTGGGTGAGGGGAAGGGGAAATCTATTTTTAGAATACCCTTCACCCTGTGGGGGGAAGGGGTGGTGGGATGGTCGAGGGGGGAGAGGGGGAGGGGATTTCGAGCAAAAAAGCTTCCTTAAAGTATCGTTTTCCCTCTACTGTGCACTTGTAGTTACTGATTTCCGAGCGCCTGCGAAATGCTCTTTGAGAGCTTGACGCACGTCCACCCAAGTTGAACTGAAAGATGCTCCTATATCTATCAATACAGAAAAATTAATTCTTGATAGGAAATATGTGTGAATATTAGCATTGGTTATTTCGTCCATACTATTCGCGACGATCTGAGCATAGACCGCATTCATCCATTCTAGAAACAATTCTAGTTCTTTTATTTCTCCATTGAACAGTTTAACCGAGTCTATCATACTCATAAGATATTGAGTATGTGCTGTTTTCACTTGTTCCATTTTCATTGAAAGCTCAATGTCGGAGGTTGAGGCAATATTTGCATTGACACCTCCTTGTGTATTCATTTTTTTGACTACAAATTTATCCACCTACAATTTATTGTGAATCACTAATTATGGTATTATTCACTGTCGCGTAATCCACTGTGTGAAAAAAAACGTACACAAGTCTCCCGGGTTTCGGCACCAGTTAAATAAGTGAGAAATGAAGTGGTTTTTTGATAAAAAAGAACGAAGTTTCTATCTCAAGAGTTGACATTAGAATGTCTTGACTCGTTTATTTTGAAAAACAAACTCTTATCAGGTGATAGTAAAGACGTAAACAGATAAGGAGAGTGTAGCTCACCTAACTTATATATATATATAAATATAAAATATAATTTAAAATAAAATAAAAATAATTTAAAAATATATAATATAATTTATATATATATATATATATATATATATATATATATATATATATATATATATATATATATATATATATATATATATATATATATATATATATATATAAATTAAAACAGGAGACACGATATAAATAGATTGAAAACACTTAAAAACTTACATTAGAAATGGGGAAATTTTCGGAGACTCCTGTTTTCCTGTTTTAATTTATATTACAAATTTTAAAGTGTCTTATGTTATGTGCTATATATATATATATAGGAACAATACTGAAATCAGAACAATATATGAGTCATATGGAAACAAAACCACAATCATACAATAAATCATCAGAATAGAAGAAACTTATACTGTAGTTATATTTTTATTGAGAAAGAATTTCAAGTCAAATAAATGTGAATAAAATATTCATCCATCAAAAATATAATTTATTGTCTTATAACAGCTTCATTATGAATTTCCATCAGTGAACGTTTAAAAGTAGCCATAAAGCTTGTCACTCAATGAACAACCTTGCCCTGGATATGAATAACAAGATTGACAACTAAACAAAAATATGTGACAATTGCACTTTCTTTAATGTAGGTCACATCAGTTCAAATGCAAAACAATGAATTACATTACTGTAGTATATTACTTTTTCGTGGCACCAAATAACAATGCAGCATGATTTATCATGAAAAAAAGTAATATTATTCATTACCATACAAGAATGCAATCAGAATATGTGATTATATGAATGAAACAAGACCATTTGGTTATCATATCAAAACTGAAACTCTGCTATCCATAGCTAAAAAATTCCCCTATAACCGTTTATTATAACCCATGAACAATAAACTTGGTCTATATTACCATTGAAAAATATGGACTTCACCTTCAGCAACAATAATCAGTAATAATATTTTAATAAAATTCTACAAGGACTTATAATTATAGGCTTAAATCACAAGACTCCATCGAAAACAGATCAAATAAATAAAATATAACCCTATTATCTAACCACTGGATGATAAACCCATAAATATTATAATCAATTCTGATAAACAATGATGAAATGTTGAATAATTACAAATAATATTTACAAAAATTTTCTTAAGGACTTTAATATAGCGAATAACTTCAGAAAAATACGACTTTAAAAAATGACTATCACCATTAAACCTTAATTATCAATACCTTATGATAACAAATTCAAATATTTCATTCATGAAATCTATCAACAATATATCTACCTTTGATAACCCTCAAAAATATTTCAATAAAACTTATTCGTAACCTTAATATAATGAAATATAAAATCCAGAGGGCCAAAATTTTAAAGCGAAATATCTCAGAACCCTTTGCCCTGAACAAAATTATAAATATCGCAATGTTAAAATCTATGCTAAGAAAATATGAAACTGCAATATTTTTTTTTTTGAAAATCAACTTTTTTCTGAAATTTCTAGTCTAACAATCAAGATACGCCGCATACCGTGTAATCGGACAATGATATTAAATTATAGCATTACTAGAAGCTATAGGCTAAGCGAGGAAAAACATTAGTCTGCTAGCGCTGTTACAAATAAAACGCTATTATTTATGTGGTGTTTGAGATGTGATATTAAAAAAATCCAAGATATTATGATTTTAATAGACTGGCCATAATCGAATCTTGAAGAAAATAAAAAAATAACATTTATCCAAAATTCAATTGTATTTCTAAATATAAAAAAAAAACTCAACTTTCCTACTTTCAATGATAAAATCCTTCTAATAACCCGTAATCCTTATTCAACCATGGAACCCCAAAATATCATGATTTATTATGAAAAATGATCAATAACACCTCATTGATCTTCACTATATACTAAATATAAAAGGAAAAGAGTAATTAATCTATCTATCTGAATCAACAAAGTAAGCTGAATATCCTGTAATCCAAGGTATATGACATATACTTGGATAAGGTTGACATATACAAGGTAACCTTACTTGCAGCTAAAGAATCATATTATTATCAAAACAATCAAAATTATAGTTTCATCCATTCAAAATACTATTCTAATTATCTTATTCTACTCTTATCATTAACCATATTGTAGTTCAATATTTCCTTCACATAGTATCAGTTCATGTTGTTCATATTAGACACAAATTTTCTCCAATTATTATTAGATATCGATTCGTGAATTTCATAGTAGGTAGTACATTAAATGACGACCATAAATTAACTAAATGCATCTATTCTAAAAGCAGTATTTTCTTCTGTAATACATTCGTCGCTGAGTCTGCTTTTCTATTCTCGATTGATTTGTTTGCATGCCTGATTTCTCATTATTATCGTACAACTGGGACACGTCTTCCAAAACATTCTCACAACCTGATTGTAATAAGATATTCGAAATGTCATCATATTTCTGTACCGAACTCTCATCAACAAAAATTCCATCAGTTTCAATTTTATTATTCTTCATATCATTTAGAAATCTATTATGCCTAGATGACGCTCCTAAATTTAGATCAGACTCAGTATTTTCACCTTCACTGTTTACACGAATCGCTGATTTACATTTCTGCAATCGGTTCAATATAATATTTTCATGACCAGGCTCTTGTTTATCGATAATAATTGATTCGTACATCTTGTTAACAAAATTTTTACTATCTACATCACTTTTCAACTCTGAACATGATTCCGTAATTTTTTGTTCAACACCACTATTTGGTGATTCACATCTCTGGCTATAATTCATTTTAATATCTCCAAGATCAATTTCGTGTTTATGAAAGATTGAATACTTCTTATCATCAGTATTAGAATAATTTCTTCCAACATGATATATTCCATTGTGCCTAACACCTTCCAAAGTAAAACCTGATTCAGTGAAAATACAACTTCCTAATTCATTCCTTGAAATATCATTATTTTGACCGTCAATTGTTAGTTTGACCATGTGATTGATCGCCGTCTAAAACATTTTCATCAATATGCGTAGTACTAAATTCCTGTGTCCTATCAGTAATAGTATATTTTACACCTAGGGTCAAAAATGTACGTTTTCCGGCTCGAGAACGCGGTTTTCAAGTTCGAGACGAAGTTGAGAACTTGAAGCGTTCGAGAGCCGGAAAAACAGTTTTGCCCGTGTTGCAAACGCTATTTTCCGCCACACCGAAAAAAAACTTCCCAATATATAAGAAATTGAAGAATAAATAAAATTCAAACAGCCTATTTTGATAGTTTGAATCTTGGTTATGAAAACTCTCACTGTCAATTAATTTCAATATCACTAATTAATAATTTACAATAGTGACAATATATTTATGCTATTAATATTTCAAATAATTGTTTGAATTTTTATAGCTCCCGCTTTGCGCCTGGTGCAATATCTCATGGATAGATGGATGAATAGAATTTTCATTACTATTTTGAAATAAAGTGATTAAAAAATTAATATAATTGCATATTTCACAGTTTTGTCTCAAAATATATCTAAAAAATTGATTGAAATTTAAATTACGGTAACTAATATAAAAAATAGCTAATAAAAGTCGAAATTCATGGACAAAAAAATGTCATTGACCAAGGTTCGAACCTAGATCATGTTTGTAATTCACTGAGCTTTGAGTTCTGATGTATTACGCCTTTACGCTCTCGGCCATTGAGTATTGTTGATAGAAAGGGCCTGTAAGTCAGGTAACGTATGTAGGCTACTATCTCTCTCTCTCTCTCCAATGACGCTACAGCCCAAATCGGGCTCTGGCCTCAACCAAAATATGCCTCCATCCATCTCTATCTAACGCCGCTCTTTTCCATCCCCTTAATTGTAACATTTCATTAGCATCCTTTTGCACTCTATCCTCCCATCCAATATTCAAGTCGTTGCATTTCCTAATTTTTTTCCTTTTATTCCAATCAGTCCGAGGCTCATTTGGTTGTTTCTCAACAATTGAGTTTTTGCAGGGATGAGGGGTCAGCCCATCACCCAACCACCAACCTGGAGGACCAGGTAGTTTTTTCGGGTTTCCTTCCCTAGCCTTTGATAAACCAATACCCAACTACAAGGCAGCAGTCAATTTCCTTTCGGGTTTTCTTCCCTTAGCCTTTGGATATCCACTGATCTCCGTCTGCAAGGCAGCAGTTTTGTTGCTGGTTTTGGTCCGCCCTGGGTGTTTCAATTCCCCGGTACCCCCTATATCTAGGAGGCATCCCCCTATCCGCCACCTGGGGAGGCGCCCACTAGTAGACCAGCAACTCCCATGTAGGCTACAACTATAATATAGTGTATAGCGGCAAACTTGAAGCCGGTTTGCCGGCATTTTCACAACAAAATATTGCCCTGAAAATAGTTAAATCATAGAGAAAACATTTGAAGATTCAATCTTGAGTGGGCCTAATGTTCTCTCTATATGGTTTGATATTGAAGAAAAATTATCTAAAAGTTTTAATAATGAATTACGGAAAAATTACTAGGAATTTTTCAGTCAAGGATGAGTTTCACCATTAGGCTTACTTTAAACTTCAGATCTCTGCTGTATTTTCCTATTATTATTGTTGATTGTATTGCATTAAGAAGTGGAATTCGATAATAAAAAAGAAACAATTATTACTCTACCTCACTTTTAAATATTGATACAATTATTGTATTATGATTTCAAATTCGATTCTTCACTTTTAAATACTTGCGATACGTACCTTTCTGACAATGGACAATGCAGCCAACATTATATTGTTGAGGCTATGGAGATATGATTGTATTCTATTGTTTGATATCAAAAACACAATAATAAATATTAAATTATGAAACAGTAATTTATAAAATATATTATAGACATGATACTGCGATTCACAATACATAATTATATAGATTATTACAGTTGTTATGAGATTATCTCTATGATTTTTGTGAGATCAGACACGATCAGCTGTTATTCAAGGTCATTTTATTGAAGTTTCACCGGCCTGGTCAGAAAACAATCACTTTCGGCCTCCATATGACGCACATAAACCAGCTCATTACATCCAAGTGTGGCGAAAAATATGCTTTCTTACGTCTAGCATTTTCCGAAAACTTTCTGCCATCAAAAGAACACACTCTAATATCATAGCCTTCTTTTTCACAAATTCTATGCATCCTTTTATAAACCCGATAAGCATAATAATATTAAGGTTGTAAAAACAATTCCGCGTAAAATTATTGGGTTTACCACGAACTTTACATTTCTTACGTCTTCTTTTTCAATTAGTCCTATTATTCAAGAGACTAACATTCTGATGCATCTTGACTCCTCTAGATTCACAATCATTAAGCATACCAGAATTCACACAATTTTCAAACGGCCTGTTATCAATCATAAAAGAAAAATCCAAGTCACTTTCCGATAAATACAATAATTCTTCCTTAATCATTTCCATATCTTTATCCTCTTTGTAAATTATATCTTCCTCATTCAAATCACAATAATTACAAATAAGAACTTTATCCAACTCATTTTCAATCTCGAAGTTACTAACATAATAATATAAGTCCACTTCATTTGAAAAAAAAAATTACAAGAATCAAAATCATCAGAGATAATAGTATTTTCAAAACGATTCTCAATTTGAAACTCATTTCCGATTTCCAATAGTTCTTCAAATTCTGGTTCCATGTTATCATAATTACTTTGCCGTGCTACCAATTTCTCCTAAATCGGTTGGATAGCTATTTTTCACCTATTAACCTAAGGAAAGTTATCGGCTCCAACGTAATAGATTCTTGATAAACTATGAATGGATCTATCGCCTATGAATGAGAAATCCAGTTTTCAGAGCAAACCAACTTATAATCTTCAAAATAATTTTGGCAATATACTACACAAATCAACAAAGAACAATACTTTACACACTTAAGCATCTAAAATCATTACGAGCAAAATACTTATCCACTTATGTAGTTGAAAAAACAATGGCTATAGGCTTGTAAACACAAGAAATAATTATAGACAAAAATAGAACACTATAAACTGTTCAAAACTCAATTTAAAACATTAAAAATTCACTTAAACAGAAAAATATTCAGAGAGCACAAAATTAGAACACACAGCCAGCCATCATTTTTAGAGAAGAAGGAAGCCTCCTAGCAAAGAGCAAAAGACACCTCAAACCAGTGACGACTTCATGGACACGTCACCAAAAAATTATAAATTACAAGTTTAGAATTCACATTTTACATTTGTTCTCAATAAAACTTTATTTTGGAACTGTTATGTTAAATTTATATATCATCTCTATTTAAATAATCCATTTATCTGTTAATTCTGTCAACCCAGCCTCGGTGACACCATGGAACATGCAACACAATCATTTATGATAAATTCTCAGTCAAAAAGTTGTCCGTGTATCGATTACTCTGATATTTACTATAAAGTTTTATAGATCTCAAATTGAAGATTCGATTCCAATCGAGAAAAAATGTAATATCACAAATACCCCCCTCTTGACATAAAAAATTTTACTGTTTGAAAATTTAAAGAAAAAAATTACATTGACCCAAATGGAAATTGTTGAATTGTAAATTCGAGAACAGTAACAATGTTTTCTATAAAAAACATTACATGTTGTCCTATAATATTGAAAATTGTTATAAAAATTCATCAATGGCATTTGTTATATGTTTCCAAACAATATTTCAAAATATAGAGTATCAAAATTACTTTTGATTTAGCTTTATAATTTAAAGGAAAATATCTCAACAGAAAGTATAATATATGAAGAATAGTTTTTTGAAATTGCACATAAATTTAATAGATAGAAAAATTCAATTTTTATTGCAAAAAAAAAAAAAAAATTAGTATGTTGAATAGAAAATTTTTTTTTAATGAATTGATGAATTGTTACATTTAATTTTCACATAAAATTCCAATAAATCAAAAAATGTTTATTTCTTTCACTATTGACGCGGTTGATTTTATCGATGCAAATTTTGGAAAACAGTCCGTTAAGGCACTCAGTATGATTTTCAGTTAAGTGTGACTCCAGTGTGATGACGTTAGTGTTGGGCTGATCCGAATACTCGTAGTGTTGGGCTGATACTTCTAGTCGACTGATGCATATCAAACTTGATACAGGTGACATCTCAGTTAGCATTGCCTCATGCTTGTAGTAGACGGCTGCATACCAAACTCGATACAGAGTCACGTAAATTTTGTATCATATTTGTAATTATACAATGTACATTTCAGGCTTGAAATGACAATGTAATTTGTTTTTCGGAAAAGAGATAGACGCTGCATACAGGATTGATTTAGGTGAGGATTAATTTAGGTAAAGTTTGGTTTTTTGATATTTTCAGCTTTCAAGGTTTAGAGTTCTGCATACAGGAATATTTTAGGAGAGGATGTTTTTTTTGAATCAATTCTTTCATGATACTGTGACTGTTATTCTCAATTCAAAGTTGCAAACGTGAATATGGATGGCAATTACCTCCAGGTAATGTGGTACTGTTGAAGTTTGAGATACATGGTCAGCAATAAGTGTTGGCATTGTCATTGGCGTATGCTTTGGTGTCGGCATTGGCATTGGCATAGATATTGGCATTGGCATCAGCACAGGCATTGGCGTAGTTATTGGCGTAGATATTGGCGTTGACATTGACATCAGAGCAGATATTGGCATTGATATTGGCATAGGCATCAGTGTAGATATTGGCGTAGTTATTGGTGTAGACATTGGCGTAGATATTGGCGTTGGTATTGGTGTAGGCATCAGCGTAGATATTGGTGTAGATATTCAATTGATGAGTCACACTAGTTCGAAAATCACCCAAATGATCTTAACACTCTTCATGGCGTTCACTTGTTGCCGATTTCGAGATTCACGTGATAATTATTTCAATGTTAATGTCCATGCTGTACCTGTTATCTTAAAATGCATATAAACTAAAAGGAAAATTTTGATTAGGCTATCAATACAATCTAATACACATGAAAATTATTTCCAAGTATATAATCAATATAAAATGAAATTTGTTAACATCTTATTATACAGTCAGCAATACATATATTGTGAAATTTGGAGACATCAATTACAAAATTTCAATAGAAAAAATAATTCATTTTCATTTATTCATTGTTCAAATATTTTATAAAAAGCAAATTATTCAATATTATTAATCATCGTTTGTTGGATACTATAGTTTATTTCGACTTTTCAATGTTCTAAACACAAACTACATTTCATGACAAAACTTTACTATCAATCATTAAACAAGAAATCATTCAAAACATCAATAATATTTTGCTTCAAAGGCAATCAATATTCATAAGTAATCATCAGCATCTATGGCAATCAACATTATTAATCAACACAAAAAAATATTATCTCATTACTGCCTCTCTAAGTCATAACCTCTGTTATTCCTTCTTTAGGCAATAATGGGTTTCCATCTCAAAAAACAATCACATACCAGCAAAATTCTAATCAACAAACCCCACTAAAAATTCTACATACACTCCAGCATCCATTTCAAGTGATAATCAATCATATCAAAATTTATAGAATGAACAGTTTTTTTTTTAAATTTAGAAAAAGACATCAATTACAAAAACTTTAGTGAAATTTTAACCTTTAACTCATTTCAATTAATAATATGACAAGACGTTTTTATTTAATGAAAACATTATTATTCAAGTTAACTTTCATTAATACATCTCATATATATGGTGAAACAATTCATTAATACTTTCAAATTTTGAAGTTTTATTATTATAACAAAAGAATTTATACATAAGATTAAATTTCAGCATGTTCTCAATTGAACCATTTATTTTTTAAATAAATTCAGAATTTGAAAACTGTATAATAAGTACAAACATTTCAATATTACAATACAAAGATGATCAAGATGGATAATGGGTAAATAAGTTCCCTAGAAAAAATACAAACAAGAGAAAAAGAAAATTGGGTAAATAAATTTCCTAAATAATACAAGGAAGAGAAAGATTAATTAGAGCCTATCCTACATGTCAGTACTGAACTTTCATAAGGAAGTATATTTCATAAAATATACTACTATGGAATTTTGTACATTCCAAGTATGACTCTAATTTGTTATAATTGTGAGCTATAACTCCCACAAAAACAACTGGTGAAGGAAAAAATATGTTGACTATTGTGACTGGGTGGAGAGTTCCTAGATGTCTGTAAGGCAATGTGATAGCAGACTCTAGTATCAGACCACAAAAACAAAAGTATGCAAAAGTTTTTACAAACATTTGATGTTGCAGTCTTAAAGTTTTTATATCGCAAACAAGTAGGTCAGATAATCGAGTCCAGCCATATGTGGTTCACGCCCACACCTCTAAAAGAATCACACCTACTTGTCTACCAAAAATCCAAAGTATTGGACAGCAAAAAAAAAATATAAAATGTAAAATGGGTTAAAAGCCCAGAAGAAAACTATAACCTAATTACATATGGCTTATGGCACGATATGCAATGAAAGATGAGAACATGGGACATAATTTGCTCTGAAAAACCTAATTACCTAACATGATACTTGACAAGAAAAATAGACATAATTAAAATATGTAATACATGATGAAAAAATATACCGCAAGCAAACAATTATTTACACTACAATGGATAGATTTTAGAAAAGTTAAGTTTTATCAACAATTTAAAGATTAGGAAAATAAGCTACTATTTCAACTTCCAAAATTATTCCAGAAAAATACAAATTTAAATGACTATGGACAAGATTGGTTAAGATATGCATCATAGAAGAATTTTACTGAACATTACACAAAGACAGGAAAGAATCGAAATTTGAAAAGATTAAGGGCCAAGAAAAATAGGCTACAGGAAAGAAAAAAGATACAATTATGGACTCTTACCATACGTAGTATTTACGGTCATTGCTATTCTGAATCCCGGCATGACACAGGATTCCTAATCAGTGTGTGCTGGGGAATACCCTTTCATCATGTGATTCACTGTCATCATCTTGTAAGTAAGCAACTTGAAACAACCTTTGAATACTAATACATCAATGGAGACTTTGTGCTTTGTTTTCTTCAAGAACATGATTTTATTCATGGGTTCATTTGTTTCAATAAAGCCATTTTGCTTACAAAAGTCAGTCATGTTCACTAGATAATGCTTTGCATACACCTTTTCAATTTTCAGTTGAAAGTTGAATTCATCAACTTGATTCAAAGCAAGATTCATTTTGTTTACATTGTTCCTAACCTCTACAGAAACCTGTCTCATGTAAATATTGACTTTATTTACTGTTTTCCTAACTTTCAATTTGGCAATACTACTTTCTTTACTGTTGATTTTCAATAAAGACAACTCCCTACCTACTACATTACTCAATTCCACTATCTCACTAGGATTTACTTTTTCAATAACATTAACTAGGCCTACATTATCTGAAACTTGAACTAATTGATCTTGTATCTCAACACTACTATCATCCTGCTTCAATCTGCCTTCATCTTCATGACTTTCAATCAATGTCTCATGTGCATCTTTCAATAGAAGGTTCATACTAACCTGCTCTAGTCTAATTCTAGCAAATTCTTGCTTCATATCATCAAACCTAGCACTTTGATATTGTTTCAAATCATCAAACTTAGCATTTTGCTCATCAAACTTTTGTGTTAAGAATGCTATAAGATTCAGATCATTTTTAATGTTTGCCATTTTGTAATATGCACTGATATCTATTCATTGAAACTTGACCACTCCAGAACTGACCTCCCATTCAGCAGTATACCATTCATAACCCATCAAGACATCTATCCTACCAATAATTTTTTATAACCAGGGATTTCATGGTGTACCATTTGGGACATATTTATTTTGTAATTCGGTCCCACCACAGGGGTAACATTTGCCGTGCTACCAATTTCTCCTAAATCGGTTGGATAGCTATTTTTCACCTATTAACCTAAGGAAAGTTATCGGCTCCAACGTAATAGATTCTTGATAAACTATGAATGGATCTATCGCCTATGAATGAGAAATCCAGTTTTCAGAGCAAACCAACTTATAATCTTCAGAAGAATTTTGGCAATATACTACACAAATCCACAAAGAACAATACTTTACACACTTAAGCATCTAAAATCATTACGAGCTAAATACTTATCCACTTATGTAGTTGAAAAAACAATGGCTATAGGCTTGTAAACACAAGAAATAATTATAGACAAAAATAGAACACTATAAACTGTTCAAAACTCAATTTAAAACATTAAGAGGCGATTGCTGAGATCGGGATTATCTCTTGCGCTCGGCTAAAAAACGGTTTTTGAGCCGCAGATCAAAAATCGGTTTGCTGAGTTCGGGATTAACCACGCTCGAGCGCAAAAGTTGGCCGACCGGCAATTATCACAGGGAAAAACCTGCGGTCTAAAAATCGGTTTGCTGAGTTCCAGTCTAGGCTAAAAATTAATCTCGGTGGATTGCTGAGTTCAAGCGTAGATCAACTCGGGTTTAAAAGATAATCTCGGTGGATTGCTGAGATCGGGATCAGGCTAAAATGTGATAATCTCGGGAGCAAAAATGCTGATTTTAGACTCCAACTTAGACCTGCTAGGAGGCAGGTTTAAGTTCGGGATTAAGCTATTAACTTGCTATTGTTTCGATTTTATCAAAAACCAGTGTCAAATTGGGGTTCGTCTTCAAATTCTGAACAATTTCATTACCCATAAAGTCATATATTTGAAATGTTTTTCTACTGATTTGTAAAATATTATAACATAAGAGAGTGAAAATGAAAACACCTTCAAACAACAAGAAAATTCTTTACCTCTCACGAGAAGGTTGTCCGAGGGGCCTCCCCCAGAAAATTTTAGAAAAGTACCCTCAATTTGGTGTGATTTCAAGCAATTTCTACTAGAAAATCTATATCCTAATAATGAGGTTCCTTTATGTTCAGTGGGCTTATTATTATTCAATTTTTCATAGAAAATAATGAATCATGGGCCTATAATATTTCAGTTCATATATCAAATAGAATGGAAATATAATTTTATTAGTCATTCAATTGTTTCAAAGTTATAGTCTTCAAACCTATGATTTTCATGATTCTTACTCAAGTGCAAAAAAATATATTTGGTGGAGGGATATATCCATGTTCCCAGATATTACTGGAGATTTGTATATCCTCCTGTCCCCGGAGTAAACTACTCTTTAATCATAGCATAACTGGAACATTTTGTGGGTACCATACTAAAAAAAAGGTGCTGGAGCATTGGTTAAGGGAACTACGTTTCAATCACATGAACTGATTCACATACATGATCTATTCATATTCATGCATGAAACTGAATGAACAATTATCAATACATTTTATATTGAACTTTCAATTGTGAAAGATGGTAAAAACAAAACTGACTTACTTCAAAAAGATCTTTCTGAAGTATTCGCTATACGCAGTTCCATAGAGTAAAGATACTGTTTGAAAGTTATCTATTCATCTGTCTCTGGCAGTACACACTAGCCCATTCACTGTGTAGCCCATAATTCTATCATCATTCTCTCAACACTTATATTAAATATTTTTTGGTTAAGACAATGTCTGAAAAAAATATTAAATTGGAAGCCAATTCCTTTGACTCAATTTCTATAAGTGGTCGATTACCTTCTACGAATCTGGGCTATGATAGTATCGATTAATTAGTATTGATTAAATGGATATAATTGGTTTGAACATAATATGGAACTGTACCTACATCAGTAATGAAGGAGAACTGTATTAAATATGTTGTAATTGTAAGAGAGTGTGAGATGATGATATCTATGTGGGGTTGAGTGTTGCTAATTGGAGGCAGCTGCGTTTGCTTGCATCATCACGGGATGCAGAAATAGTCTGCATTGCATAATTGAACTATTAAGTTGAGTCCAGACCGTGATGAGCGACACTTCCTTTATCGTGATCCTTGCTGTGGGAGTGGATGTAGTGAATAATGGATTATCTTTAATATTTGGATTATTACGAACCAATACCTCAATTCGGCCAGTGCGGTGTCCGAATTTAAAATTAAAGAGAAGTGCTGATTGCTCTCAAATTTTTTGCTGATGCCAGTCCACAGAGAGACTGGCGATTAATGTGAGTACTTCAGCATCATGTCGCATTGTACATAGTGTTGTGGCGATAGTTATTATTTTTTAGCAATAAAAAATATTACATTAAATTCCTAGCTGGACAATACGCTAGTAAAAGAATAAATTTTTGAAATAAATAAAAATGAGTTGCAAATGAACTCCAAAAAGGTGAGGAGTTGTTCATGTGTTCACTGTATAACGACATTTGAAATAGTTTAGAAGATTATCTAATCGCAGATGATCATTATGATGACGGTCAAGAAAGGATCGAGACTGAAGAGACTGAAAAAGAGAGAAAATGGGAGTAAGAGGGGGAAAGAGAGAGAAGAGAGAGAGAGAGAGAGAGAGAGAGATTGAGATTGATTGCTTTTTTTCTTCTTCCAGAGAGAGAGATAGATGGATAGATATTTTTCAATTGTTACTAGGCTTGTCGCCTATGGTAACATGGTTACAATAATAATTACAGTTTTACAAATTATCTTAAAGAGAGAGAGAGAGAGAGAGGAGAGGAAAGAAGAAGAAAAAACAAGAAAGAAACGAATGATGGGAGAGTGAGTGAGTGTGAGGGAGTGCAAAAGCAATATGCAAAAACAGTGTGTGAGAGCCAAAGTAGCATTCGAGATGGCTGTTGCCAACATTGCAACAATAATTCCCCATGGATTCCTCCAGTTGCGCCTCAGTCTGGCTAAACTTGAGCGTCGGTCTGGCTAAACCCGCAAATCAAAGTTGCTCTCAACCAAGAGATGACCGACGGCTAAACTCTATCTCAGCAAACCGATTTTTTAGATGAGACCAAAGTTGCGCTAGACCAACGTTGCGCCGGGGTTAGCCAGACCCGATCTCAGCAATCGCCCCTAAAAATTCACTTAAACAGAAAAATATTCAGAGAGCACAAAATTAGAACACACAGCCAGCCATCATTTTTAGAGAAGAAGGAAGCCTCCTAGCAAAGAGCAAAAGACACCTCAAACCAGTGACGACTTCATGGACACGTCACCAAAAAATTATAAATTACAAGTTTAGAATTCACATTTTACATTTGTTCTCAATAAAACTTTATTTTGAAACTGTTATTTTAAATTTATATATCATCTCTATTTAAATAATCCATTTATCTGTTAATTCTGTCAACTCAGCCTCGGTGACACCATGGAACATGCAACACAATCATTTACGATAAATTCTCAGTCAAAAAGTTGTCCGTATATCGATTACTCTGATATTTACTATGAAGTTTTATAGATCTCGAATTAAAGATTCGATTCCAATCGAAAAAAATGTAATATTACAACTTGCACTTGTCCAAATTTCCACTCATTCAAAAACTGACATGATAATTCATATTCTCAACATTTTTAAACAATTCTATAATGGTACTATTTGATAACATTATAATTCTTTTAAATATATTTGAAGACAAACCTCTTCAAAGCATTAAAACATGAGAAAATCTGTCAATTCATCTGACAAATTCAAGCAGACAAATGCAATACAAGAGCTCAATGTATTCTATTATTGATATCATTCAGACTAATTGATATATGGACAACATTTTGACTGAGAATTTATCGTAAATGATTGTGTTGCATGTTCCATGGTGTCACCGAGGCTGAGTTGACAGAATTAACAGATAAATGGATTATCTAAATAGAGATGATATATAAATTTAAAATAACAGTTTCAAAATAAAGTTTTATTGAGAACAAATGTAAAATGTGAATTCTCAACTTGTAATTTATAATTTTTTGGTGATGTGTCCATGAAGTCGTCACTGGTTTGAGGTGTCTTTTGCTCTTTGCTAGGAGGCTTCCTTCTTCTCTAAAAATGATGGCTGGCTGTGTGTTCTAATTTTGTGCTCTCTGAATATTTTTCTGCTTAAGTGAATTTTTAGGGGCGATTGCTGAGATCGGGTCTGGCTAACCCCGGCGCAACGTTGGTCTAGCGCAACTTTGGTCTCATCTGAAAAATCGGTTTGCTGAGATAGAGTTTAGCCATCGGTCATCTCTTGGTCGAGAGCAACTTTGATCTGCGGGTTTAGCCAGACCGACGCTCAAGTTTAGCCAGACTGAGGCGCAACTGGAGGAATCCACGGGGAATTACTGTTGCAATGTTGGCAACAGCCATCTCGAATGCTACTTTGGCTCTCACACACTGTCTTTGCATATTGCTTTTGCACTCCCTCACACTCACTCACTCTCCCATCATTCGTTTCTTTCTTGTTTTTTCTTCTTCTTTCCTCTCCTCTCTCTCTCTCTCTCTCTTTAAGATAATTTGTAAAACTGTAATTATTATTGTAACCATGTTACCATAGGCAACAAGCCTAGTAACAATTGAAAAATATCTATCTATCTATCTCTCTCTCTGGAAGAAGAAAAAAAGCAATCAATCTCAATCTCTCTCTCTCTCTCTCTCTCTCTCTTCTCTCTCTTTCCCCCTCTTACTCCCATTTTCTCTCTTTTTCAGTCTCTTCAGTCTCGATCCTTTCTTGACCGTCATCATAATGATCATCTGCGATAAGATAATCTTCTAAACTATTTCAAATGTCGTTATACAGTGAACACATGAACAACTCCTCACCTTTTTGGTGTTCATTTGCAACTCATTTTCATTTATTTCAAAAATTTATTTTTTTACTAGCGTATTGTCCAGCTAGGAATTTAATGTAATATTTTTTATTGCTAAAAAATAATAACTATCGCCACAACACTATGTACAATGCGACATGATGCTGAACTACTCACATAAATCGCCAGTCTCTCTGTGGACTGGCACCAGCAAAAAATTTGAGAGCAATCAGCACTTCTCTTTAATTTTAAATTCGGACACCGCACTGGCCGAATTGAGGTATTGGTTCGTAATAATCCATTATTCACTACATCCACTCACAAAATCACTTCCACAGCAAGGATCACGCAAACGAAGTGTCGCTCATCACGGTCTGGACTCAACTTAATAGTTCAATTATGCAATGCAGACTATTCCTGCATCCCGTGATGATGCAAGCAAATGCAGCTGCCTCCAATTAGCAATACTCAACCCCACATAGATATCATCATCTCACACTCTCCTACAATTACAACATATTTAATACAGTTCTCCTTCATTACTGATGTAGGTACAGTTCCATATTATGTTCAAACCAATTATATCCATTTAATCAATACTAATTAATTGATACTATCATAGCCCAGATTTGTAGAAGGTAATCGACCACTGATAGAAATTGAGTCAAAGGAATTGGCTTCCAATTTAATATTTTTTCAGACATTGTCTTAACCAAAAAATATTTAATATAAGTGTTGAGAGAATGATGATAGAATTATGGGCTACACAGTGAATGGGCTAGTGTGTACTGCCAGAGACAGATGAATAGATAACTTTCAAACAGTATCTTTACTCTATGGAACTGCGTATAGCAAATACTTCAGAAAGATCTTTTTGAAGTAAGTCAGTTTTGTTTTTACCATCTTCCACAATTGAAAGTTCAATATAAAATGTATTGATAATTGTTCATTCAGTTTCATGCATGAATATGAATAGATCATGTATGTGAATCAGTTCATGTGATTGAAACGTAGTTCCCTTAACCAATGCTCCAGCACCTTTTTTTTAGTATGGTACCCACAAAATGTTCCAGTTATTCTATGATTAAAGAGTAGTTTACTCCGGGGACAGGAGGATATACAAATCTCCAGTAATATCTGGGAACATGGATATATCCCTCCCCCAAATATATTTTTTTGCACTTGAGTAAGAATCATGAAAATCATAGGTTTGAAGACTATAACTTTGAAACAATTGAATGACTAATAAAATTATATTTCCATTCTATTTGATATATGAACTGAAATATTATAGGCCCATGATTCATTATTTTCTATGAAAAATTGAATAATAATAAGCCCACTGAACATAAAGGAACTTCATTATTAGGATATAGATTTTCTAGTAGAAATTGCTTGAAATCACACCAAATTGAGGGTACTTTTCTAAAATTTTCTGGGGGAGGCCCCTCGGACAACCTTCTCGTGAGAGGTAAAGAATTTTCTTGTTGTTTGAAGGTGTTTTCATTTTCACTCTCTTATGTTATAATATTTTACAAATCAGTAGAAAAACATTTCAAATATATGACTTTATGGGTAATGAAATTGTTCAGAATTCGAAGACGAACCCCAATTTGACACTGGTTTTTGATAAAATCGAAACAATAGCAAGTTAATAGCTTAATCCCGAACTTAAACCTGCCTCCTAGCAGGTCTAAGTTGGAGTCTAAAATCAGCATTTTTGCTCCCGAGATTATCACATTTTAGCCTGATCCCGATCTCAGCAATCCACCGAGATTATCTTTTAAACCCGAGTTGATCTACGCTTGAACTCAGCAATCCACCGAGATTAATTTTTAGCCTAGACTGGAACTCAGCAAACCGATTTTTAGACCGCAGGTTTTTCCCTGTGATAATTGCCGGTCGGCCAACTTTTGCGCTCGAGCGTGGTTAATCCCGAACTCAGCAAACCGATTTTTGATCTGCGGCTCAAAAACCGGTTTTTAGCCGAGCGCAAGAGATAATCCCGATCTCAGCAATCGCCCCTTAATGTTTTAAATTAAGTTTTGAACAGTTTATAGTGTTCTATTTTTGTCTATAATTATTTCTTGTGTTTACAAGCCTATAGCCATTGTTTTTTCAACTACATAAGTGGATAAGTATTTAGCTCGTAATGATTTTAGATGCTTAAGTGTGTAAAGTATTGTTCTTTGTGGATTTGTGTAGTATATTGCCAAAATTCTTCTGAAGATTATAAGTTGGTTTGCTCTGAAAACTGGATTTCTCATTCATAGGCGATAGATCCATTCATAGTTTATCAAGAATCTATTACGTTGGAGCCGATAACTTTCCTTAGGTTAATAGGTGAAAAATAGCTATCCAACCGATTTAGGAGAAATTGGTAGCACGGCAAATGTTACCCCTGTGGTGGGACCGAATTACAAAATAAATATGTCCCAAATGGTACACCATGAAATCCCTGGTTATAAAAAATTATTGGTAGGATAGATGTCTTGATGGGTTATGAATGGTATACTGCTGAATGGGAGGTCAGTTCTGGAGTGGTCAAGTTTCAATGAATAGATATCAGTGCATATTACAAAATGGCAAACATTAAAAATGATCTGAATCTTATAGCATTCTTAACACAAAAGTTTGATGAGCAAAATGCTAAGTTTGATGATTTGAAACAATATCAAAGTGCTAGGTTTGATGATATGAAGCAAGAATTTGCTAGCATTAGACTAGAGCAGGTTAGTATGAACCTTCTATTGAAAGATGCACATGAGACATTGATTGATAGTCATGAAGATGAAGGCAGATTGAAGCAGGATGATAGTAGTGTTGAGATACAAGATCAATTAGTTCAAGTTTCAGATAATGTAGGCCTAGTTAATGTTATTGAAAAAGTAAATCCTAGTGAGATAGTGGAATTGAGTAATGTAGTAGGTAGGGAGTTGTCTTTATTGAAAATCAACAGTAAAGAAAGTAGTATTGCCAAATTGAAAGTTAGGAAAACAGTAAATAAAGTCAATATTTACATGAGACAGGTTTCTGTAGAGGTTAGGAACAATGTAAACAAAATGAATCTTGCTTTGAATCAAGTTGATGAATTCAACTTTCAACTGAAAATTGAAAAGCATTATCTAGTGAACATGACTGACTTTTGTAAGCAAAATGGCTTTATTGGAACAAATGAACCCATGAATAAAATCATGTTCTTGAAGAAAACAAAGCACAAAGTCTCCATTGATGTATTAGTATTCAAAGGTTGTTTCAAGTTGCTTACTTACAAGATGATGACAGTGAATCACATGATGAAAGGGTATTCCCCAGCACACAATGATTAGGAATCCTGTGTCATGCCGGGATTCAGAATAGCATAATTGCTATGCAGTGTATGGTAAGAGTCCATAATTGTGTCTTTTTTCTTTCCTGTAGCCTATTTTTCTTGGCCCTTAATCTTTTCAAATTTCGATTCTTTCCTGTCTTTGTGTAATGTTCAGTAAAATTCTTCTATGATGCATATCTTAACCAATCTTGTCCATAGTCATTTAAATTTGTATTTTTCTGAAATAATTTTGGAAGTTAAAATAGTAGCTTATTTTCCTAATCTTTAAATTGTTGATAAAACTTAACTTTTCTAAAATCTATCCATTGTAGTGTAAATAATTGTTTGCTTGCGGTATATTTTTTCATCATGTATTACATATTTTAATTATGTCTATTTTTCTTGTCAAGTATCATGTTAGGTAATTAGGTTTTTCAGAGCAAATTATGTCCCATGTTCTCATCTTTCATTGCATATCGTGCCATAAGCCATATGTAATTAGGTTATAGTTTTCTTCTGGGCTTTTAACCCATTTTACATTTTATATATATATTTTTTTTGCTGTCCAATACTTTGGATTTTTGGTAGACAAGTAGGTGTGATTCTTTTAGAGGTGTGGGCGTGAACCACATATGGCTGGACTCGATTATCTGACCTACTTGTTTGCGATATAAAAACTTTAAGACTGCAACATCAAATGTTTGTAAAAACTTTTGCAGTAGAGATAATCTAAGATTTTGGACTGACTTTTTTGCTCGAAATCCCCTCCCCCCTCTCCCCCCTCGTCCATCCCTCCTCCCCTTCCCCCCGCCTGTAGGGTGAGGGGTGTTCTAAAAATAGATTTCCCCTTCCCCAAGCCCAGTGGAGGTGAGGGGGATGAAAAGAGAGAGAGATATATCTTTCTCTCTCTCTCTTTCTAAAAATAGATTTCCCCTTCCCCTTGCCCAGTGGAGGTGAGGGGGATGAAAAGAGAGAGAGATATATCTTTCTCTCTCTCTTTCTAAAAATAGATTTCCCCTTCCCCTTGCCCAGTGGCGGTGAGGGGGATGAAAAGAGAGAGATATCTCTCTCTCTCTCTCTCCTTGCCCAGGTGAGGGAAAAAAAATTTCCTTTTTAGGAGGAAAAATTCCCTCTCCATAGTGACAGATTGAAGTGAATCCATATTTCTACATCTAATGCTATACTGACAGATTGAGGTGAATGCTAGATGAGGGAAAAAAATCTCTTTGAGAGGGAAAAATTCTCTACTGTCAAATTAAAGTGAATCCATATTTCTACATCTAATGCTATACTGACAGATTGAAGTGAATCCATATTTCTACATCTAATGCTATACTGACAGATTGAAGTGAATCCATTTCGCTCTAATGCTATACTATGATGCCAGACTCACTTTGAGAAATTCCCTTGGTGTTAGATTAAAGTGAATTCATATTTCTACATCTAATGCTATACTGACAGATTGAAGTGAATCCATTTCGCTCTAATGATATACTACGATGACGGGCTCAAGAGAGAGAGGAGGATACGGCCCCCCTCGCTTCTCACAACCAGCAGACGGATCTGCTTTCTCCTTCTTTTACTTGTGGCATCTCTTTCCCGCACCTTTCTTTATTACGAAAGGCGAGTAAAGGAGATAAGGATCAAGTTCCATTTTGATCGACCGTTCCTATACTGTCAGATTAAAGTGAAACGTTTCTCTCTGACCAGCATTACGGAAGGCGAGTAAAGGAGATAAGGATCAAGTTCCATTTTGATCGACCGTTCCTATACTGTCAGATTAAAGTGAAACGTTTCTCTCTGAGCAGCATTACGAAAGGTGAGTAAGGAAGAATGTTATACTAGCGAATTTAGTATAAGTTCTATAATAGGTCATATTTATGCTTGCTTTCCAACTGACAGTCAAGAGTTCAATCAAACTGATTATGAATGTGTAAAAAATTGAGCTCTTTTGCTGTACAAACATGGCAGTCGTTTTTTTTAAAGTGATTTCTCCGACAATATGTAAGTATAATTGGAATGTGCTAGCATATCCAAAAATACTTACAAATTCTCAGACCTATTTTACTCGGGACGGAACTCAACGTCTATAGTTACCATGAAACTGCCTTAAGAAGATACGATTTCCGCTCACATTTAATTGCCATGAACGAGAATTAAAACTTCTGATGTTATTCTCATTCAAAACCACTGAATATTCTTTCGGCAACTTGATAGTATGTTTAAAGTCGGCTTCACTATCAATATCGATGATTTTAAGGTGAATTTCACCATTATCGGCAAATGTTACCTTTGTTACCACAAACCAATCATAGGCATAAAATTCAAAACCCCAATCAACTACTGGATTTGCTTCTACAGACAACTCATTGAAACTTGTGCAGTCAAAATAGTTAGACATCATGTTGTCACTTCACCTGTTTAGAGTAAAGTGACGCGTGCATTCGCTCGCGTGTGCCTCATCTAGTCACATCTGCTCTGCTCCCTGTGAGGTCCCTTTCTAAGCTCGATAACTCCTGCACCGAAAACCGTTACATGAAAAAATGTCTAAATCGATTTATGTGACAAGTGTTTAGTCATTAAAGCTACTTCACTCTCTCTCACACATCCTTTAGAAGATTTATTGATATACTCAAAAATGTCTAGGGTGTGAAATTTGAAACTATAGGTGTTAAAAGTTCACTCTCTCACACATCCTTTTAGAAGATTTATCGATATACTCAAAAATGTCTAGGGTGTGAAATTTGAAACTATAGGTGTTCACTCTCTCACACATCCTTTTAGAAGATTTATCGATATACTCAAAAATGTCTAGACTGAAATTTGAAACTATAGGTGTTCACTCTCTCACACATCCTTTTAGAAGATTTATCGATATACTCAAAAATGTCTAGACTGAAATTTGAAACTATAGGTCTGTACTTCTCTCTCTCACACAAGTGTTTATACAATCAATCACACTCGTCTAGACTGAAACAACATATCGTTCACTCTCTCTCACACAACTCATGATTTTATGTTTTCGGGCCCAATATAAAGTCTTTATATTTGACCAAATCCATTTTTTCTGTAATAATTTGCACTACCTGATTTTCTGTAAGGTTATGTTGTTTTGCCTCAATCCAATTCATATGGAAAGACACCTCGGCATATTTTGATACAATGTCAAATGCGATTCTGTGGATGAATAAACTTAGGTAGTCAATGAATGGAGCCGAACATTGCAGTCTCATGACAGTACCCTCTTCCGAATTTTTAATTGCCTCAGCTATTTCATCACGAACGCTTTTCACAGCGACTCCCATCTCGTTTTTCTTAATAAAATCTCCAATATCATTTTTAGTTGCATATTTTTCTGCAATTTGATTAATTAGAATAGCAATAGCATCTTTTGTAATAAACTGCTCAATACCCTCCATAATATTAGCTTTTATTGCACTCACCATTTCAGATAATCGTTTTTCAAACTCTTCCTTTGTTAATGAAGAACTAATCAATTTCTGCAAAGTAGATTCTAAATATTGCTTATCAATTGCTGATGGCTGTGTTTCATTTACTTTAGTAAAAATTTCTGTACTAAGTTGTTTCAATTTAGTATTGAGATAGTTTCTGTCCAGCACCTCCAAATTCTTAATTTTATCTGATACGGCTTTTAATTTTTCATCTAAATAACCCTTATCAACTTTATCGTTGTAAATACTGAGCAACTGAGATGAAAAGCTGTCTGTTAAAGTTTTCATTTCTCCTAATGCACTCTCTAGAGTTTGAGTTCTCTCTCCAATAGCTTTATCGATATTAGCACTGAAATTTTGTAATGTACTTAGAATATGTTCTCTTTCAATTATGCTCACTCCAATATTCTTTGTATTTTCTGAAACGAGTTTGGTTATTTGCGAATCTAAATAAAATTTCACAGCTTCGCTGATTCCTTGTTGATTTATCGATTCGATTATCTTCTGTGTTATCGAGTCAATATCACACGTAAGATTAGCAAGAGCTCCGCTAGCACTACCCGTATCAATTCGTCCGAATCGATGTAGAGTCATCGTGACACTAAACAATTAATTTTGCTTCTTTTAGCTCTTCAATTATAGACGCGATCTCCACATCATGCCCACTGTTCCCACTAGCTTTTGAGGAATAGAGTAAATTTAACCTTTCCACTAATTCGTCAAAATTATCAAAGTATTGATAAATTCTATCATGAGAATTATTTTTTGCAAATTTCAATAAACCCCAACCCTTCTTTTTACTAATTTTTTACTGGGAAATAACTTTTGAATCATTTGCGATTTAATTCCCTGATTTTGTTTAACATAGCCTCTTCGATCTAAATGTATACCTGTAAGTGTTAAGATTTTTTTATACTTATCCAGATCTCTCTGATTATAAAGATTTGAGTTTGGTCTCGCACTGAATAATAACTCAAGTAGACCGTGTGTTAATCGAAATCTTTCACTATCAATATCTATATAACCGTTATCGAATATTACTTGCTGATTTCCAATATAATACACGTCATCTTTAGAATTATATGAAATTCCATAACTGATTGAATTATTCACTTTTTCCGCATGAAACGTTTTTAGATATTGTGACAGCACATCATCATTTCTGCTAGAACCAAGTAAACTGTTTTCAAATTTAGTCAAGCTTAAAAAATTGTCTGTTGAACTCTCATAACTCTGTTCATCCCCCTCCTCATTATCATCAATATCCATACTCTCTTGTTCCTCTTTTACTTCTTCCTTTTTTGGTTTTACACCAGAGTGTGAGAATTTGTTTTTTCCCAGTTCAATTATGGGCTCTATCAACAGGGAGAGCGTTTTCCTATTATATTCCTCCAATCGCTTTTCAAAATTGACTAAGCTTTTATGCTTCTCTCTAATTACTTTTCTCAATTTCTTAATCTTTTCGATTAAACCAACGTTCTTTCTATTCAGCTTCCTGCTGCGTGTTTTAGACAACATGACTGCACAAAGAATTAATCTCTACTGAACGGTAAGAAACGTATCGAGCGAATCTCGGTACTTGCCGCTATTAATTCCACACTCGGTCATAATAGTTAGAAAATTATGAGGTTTACGATTCCAAACTGTATGACAAAGTTTAACGAAATCTTTATAAGAAATATCTGCTCCAACATGATCTCTGTGAATTAATTTCAGACTCAATAAATCTACCTTGAAGATTATAATCATATTTGCGTTGTCCCTAGTGAAATGTTTCTGTGTAGCTCCATAACTCTGAATTAAATATGCAGTGTCAATATTACGATGTCGACCCATGGTAAAATATTCTCTTATTTGAGGTACGTGATTAAGTTGGAAGTCGTCGAATATGACAAGAGAAAATTGTAGAATTTTGTTGGGGTGAGGTATAGATTCCGAATTGCTGTTTATATGAAATTCAATACCCTTCATTTTTGAAAAGACTTTTCTCAAAAACAAGTACTTATCTTGATACTCGCTCTTCGTGTGCAAGTATATAGTTTTAAATCTCAACCCATTCTTTGAAAAAATTAAATTAAATAGTAAATTGGTCTTGCCACAACCTGAAGAGCCTATTATAAGGATCCTTGCATTATGTGGTAATAACTTACCATTTTTACACCATGTTGGCATTTCTTTCTCTCTTATAACATTGTCGAAATTTACTATCGGGATATTACTCATGTTAGTCATGTGTACAGCATGTGATCTGATAAGGAACTAATCATTTTTCGTAAGTTATCAAGGAGGAGGTTGTGCGCTAGACACCACATGGGTGTGTATAGCTTATCACATCGGGATGCAAGCGACAGGTTCTCGCTCTCCCCTTTCAATGCACTGATAGAAGTTTCTCACTTCAATTCCCCCTCTCTCTCCCGCACCCTCTTCACGAGAACGCATGTGTTCCCCCTTATCTAAGCCTTAGCAAATAAAACTTCAGATTAAAATGAAACTGAGAAGCATTTTTTGATAGAGACGTATTATATTTACACCAAATCTTTGTCATATTTACTCTGAATGGAATGTATTTGCAATAGATTATTTACAATAAATGTACATGATATTTACAATAGATTATTTACAATAAATTTACATGATATTTACAATAGATTACAAAAGATTATTTTTCATCTAATAGTTGATCCTTACTAATATAACTAGGCGTTGAAAACCCAATTCATTTCACTAACAATCCTTTTTTATCACGTTTTAATATTTTTTCAATCAAATACACTTGTCTCTCCAATTCATTTAATTGTGTTTTTTTAATTTCTTCTGCATAAAACCTACCACTAATTACTTCTCCATTTAGATCTCGCAAGCTATACGTTACAGGTTGAGAAGGAAATATAGAATGAATTACAAAATACTCTGCGCTCCAGTTTATGTTATAAGATTTATCGAAAAGAACCCTTTCCTTTGAGATTCGTACAACATCTCCTAGCTTAAATTTCGGTTTTGAATTTTTCAATTTATATTGTCTATTGAATGCAGAATTCAATGACATTAAAACATGATTACGATCTTTTTTCCCCACATCTTTAGGTTTCATTCTAATGGATGAATGCATTGTTGCATTATAATCTCGAACTAAACTGTCTAGTTGCGATATCCAGTTTTTGGTTCCATGTTCAGTTAAATATCTATAAATTTTTGCTTTAAGTGTTCTATTAAACCTTTCAACTATGGAGGCTTTCTTATCACTAAAAACATGATAATGTTCAATACTATATCTATCTAATAATGCTTTAACTTTTGAATTAAAGAATTCTGTTCCCTGATCTGTTTGGAACAGCTTAACTCCCTTATTTTTAGAAATAATTGGCTCGAGAGCGTTAAATACAGATTGGCTTGCCTTGTCTTTTAATGGTACACAATATGCAAATTTTGAAAAACAATTAATAACAGCTAAGATATATTTGTAACCCTTATTAAAACGTGATAAACTTGTCATCTCAATGAGATCGGCTTGAAGCAAGTCTTTTTCACTTTTCAACTCATATTTGCGAGTGGGATAGTTCACACGCGGTACGCTATGAAGCTCTAAAGCTAACTTAGATCTAATAATATTCATGATATAGTCAAATCAGTGGTGACGGATGATTGTCATGGGACATACTGAGCAATTGTTAGTATGAAGACTTCCTTACTACTGTTCAATCAATTTAATATGTGTACATACTTAATCAGACTAAACCGACCTTCATATATTATTCTAACTTACATATAGCTTTACAACTAGAGTAGCTTGGTTTAATTCAATAAATCAACATAGAATGAGAAACATTATACAGCATTTATTTTTTGTCAATAGTTATAATAATTTTGCATTTATTCGTAACTTACAACTAATACATTTATTCCTTAAACCTCTACAAGTATTACAATTAATTTTCACATTCAAAGCTTTTAGTATTTAATAGTTTTATTCTCTCCTCAATTAACGAGTTCATCATAATTTCTGTAAAAAAGTTAAAGTTATAGTTTGTACAACATTGCTGATTCGCCACACATTTTCATAATTTCAAATGTAAATCTTACACTATCAATGTTTTTATCTGTTAACCTATCATCAATGAAATAATACATTTGAATATTCAACCAACCTAATGAATTACAATAGCAAAATTCAGGAATTTCCTTTAATTCACATCTTCGATGTCTGTCAACTATATTCTTATTTATAATATAACATACGCTTATATGTTCTGACTTCTGTTCTTCACTTTTACCAGGTTTTATAAATGTTAAATATTCCTCAAACGTTAGTCCTTCTTTTCCGAAATTATTCAATTCTAATATTGTTTTCTCAATAAGTTCGAAATAACAACATCTATATTTTTCATCGATTTTATTCGAAAAATAGTTCTTATCAAATGAAATTGAATCCATCTCCAATCTGAAATTAAACATAATATGCTATCAATCTTGTTCTAGCCCACTCTCATCTGAACAAATAAATAAAAAATTCCAGATAAGTTCATTTAATTGTTCTTTTGTTAAATGTTTATTTTTTTCTGTTATACATTTTTTAATTTTATCGATAGACTCTTTAAGGATTGCACACACACATCTCCATGAATCGGGGCAATCTTTTTCCCTGTAAGCATCATATGATGTGCTGTATAAATCACAAACTGAAATATGATTATAGTTATCACTATGCCAAACTCCTAATTTTTCATAGTCTCTCACAAAAGTTAAATATTGTAGATTTGTCCATCCTTTTTCTGCTAACTGGTCCAATAATTGCTGATGCGTCTCCAATAGTTCAGTTAGTTCACAACGATAACTTTGTATTCTCGCCATTTTTTCTAAAGAAACAGAATCATATTTAGCCACAAATCTTGTTTCAATAATTCTGTATGAGCTTATTTCTCAACTATCTTACTATAAATACCACTGCATTGATCTGCATTCGTTCAGTTCGGTAGTGTCAACGGTGCAATAAACATGGATACTTCTAAGGTGTTTAATGTACCTATGCTCCGTGGTAATAAAATCAAGCCTAGCAATGAGCGGTATGGTTTGTGGTTTCTATCAGAAAACTTGTGTGATGACAACCTTGTGACAGACATTGGAAATATTGATTACACTGCTGGGGAAGAACTGTTTGTGCAGGATGACTCTAATCTTGTGGCTATTACAGAACCTTTTTGTGACAATATGATGCTTGTGAAAATCTGTGCTTTGGATGATTGTGAGGCAATGGATAAGACACGTTTTGTTCTAAAAAAGGATATATGTGCTGCATACAACTTATATTTAAGAGGTAAATTCTCTAATATGGTGTCAGCTAAACATGCAGTCAAAGCAAAGCTGGCTTACCTATTGGACAGTGGAAGTGATATGTCTCAAAAGATTCTACAAGTGCTTCCCAATGACAATTACAACCAAGTGAAACAAAAATACCAGGAACCAGTAGGCATACCATACAAAGTAGAGCTTGCAGATGTGCCAATTGCTACATTGATAGAGGAACTACCGAGATTATTGCACCAGCTGAGGAAAGAGCACTTCTATCTACTAGACTTGGGCATAACACAGGACTTTGGTGGAATATTCAACAAGAATGGAATGTGTGATTTTCTAACTATGAATCATCGTTTTTGTTTCCAAGGAGAATATAAAGAAGACTATAATGTGATAGCAGATAACAATAAAACTGTTGGGATTGATTGTTTGAGTTGGGTTAATAGTAATGCGAGGGTGAAAATTTATAATAAGTTTGTATGTGAAATAACAAGCTCTGGTGTAAATAAGCAGTTAGGTAACCATATTGTAGACTTTATTGAGTGTGCAGATTCAAGATTAGGGGAAACTTTCACCTCTCCTACAGGTAAAATGCATGGTATTACACGTTTGGAAGCTACAATCTGTAACTATAGTTTAACAAATAGAGCCAATAGCAAAACCTTTGACCCTATTCAAGATAGCTTGTCACTCTTGAATGATAGTAGAAATTATTTCCAAAATGCTCCAATTTATTCTGTGTCCTTGGCTAAAATGTGGAGAAAACTGACAGATAATTTAAAAAATAGTTGTTGTTTGATCTATAATGATCTTCTACAGTATGTTTACTGGGGTAATAGCAATACCAAGAAATTGACTGGAGTACAAGTAAAGCTTCCCACTAACCCACAACATAGAAATAAAATAATTTCTTATGTTATTTCTGCATTCAGCTTCAATTTACTACCTATAAATTATGTAGAGATTTTTGAGGATCCATCAAACAAAAATAATTTATCAGTTTCTCACAAAAGTGTTATATTAAGAGCGGTGAGACATATTTCTCCAAGTCAACCACAGTTTTCTCTACCATATCCAAAGTTGTTGACCTAGATGAGTTGGGGCTTGTAGCAACAGGTAACTTGATACCACAAGTCTTGAGAAAGCGGGCAAACATAACTTGTAAGCTTCCTCCATACTCTGTTAAAGAGATACAGCCCTTGTCTCCTATCTCAGTGCTATCAGCCAAGAAGCGTAAGCTAGAACTGGATGAAATTGATCTAAAACGGAGGAAAATTGAGTTTTTTGAAGCCACACAGTCATTTAGGGAACAGCATAAGCAGGTAGAAGAATTTGAGGAAGAAATAGAAAATTTGAGAGAGGAACTTGAGCCATATTTCCATTCACGTTGGAAAAATTTTGATCTAAGTGGAGTGTACAATGTGACTGCATTTACTGTAAATAATACTGGGAAATTCCCATATGTAGGTGTACTAGGGGAGAAAGATGGTTTGAAAAACGTTTACTTTGTAAAGGGGTGGCATAAAAATGTTTTTATTAATGCATACAAAGCTATCGAAACTCTCAAGAAAGAGGGTTATTTTGTAATCCCTTACACTGACAAAAAAGAAATTATTTGTCTACCAAGGGAAGAGAAAATTTGTGTAATTACAGTCAATGGTATGACAAGCTATAATGGACATACATTTCCTAGAATAGAATCAGTTAAGTTTCTGCCAGATGTTTGGAAAAACTTGGAAGACACTCCCTTCACACAAAAAGAAGTGGAGCAGTATAATAACATCACAATGCTGGAAATTAAAGGGAAAGTAAAAGTAGGACAGTGCAAAAGATTAGAAGAGTTACCAGAAGGTATAGAGTTGGTAATTATTGCAATAAAAGAAGTGTACAATAGAAACAATACTCGGTATATTCTACAGTTTGAAAACCTGGAAGCATTGTATGTGTCAAACTATTGGTTAGAGGAAGAATTTGGAAAGCCAAACATAGATTTGAATTATAGAATTAGAATCAAGCTAGATGTTTTCAAATATACACCCAGTAGGAATAAGGAAAGAGTTACTTTCTGTATTTGATTGGACCATAGATATGCTTTGATGTATGTATAATAATTTAAAAATAAAGAAAATTATTGTGACATTGAGTGTTGACATTGACCTCTCCCCCCATCGCCGCATTCCTCTCTCATTTTTTTCTTTCCTGCTAAATGAGTGGTGGAGGAGGAGGTGGAGGAGGAGGAGGAGGGGGAGGAGGAGGAGTTAGGTTAGGTTAGGTTAGGTTAGGTTAGGTTAGGTTAGGTTAAATTAGGCTGCTCATCGCTGTGTCAGCGTTGACATATATATATATATATTTTTTTTCAAATATATATAATTTTATATATATTTTTATTTTAAAAATTTGAATAATATTTCAAAAATTTACAAATAGGAATAATTCAAAATTAAAAAAATATATATATATATGTCAACGCTGACACAGTGATGAGCAGCCTAATTTAACCTAACCTAACCTAACCTAACCCAACCTAACCTAACTCCTCCTCCTCCCCCTCCTCCTCCTCCTCCTCCTCCTCCTCCTCCTCCTCCTCCACCACTCATTTAGCAGGAAAGAAAAAAATGAGAGAGGAATGCGGCGATGGGGGGAGAGGTCAATGTCAACACTCAATGTCACAATAATTTTCTTTATTTTTAAATTTGTTTTAGCTTTGTATGCATTAATAAAAACATTTTTATGGCACCCCTTTACAAAGTAAACATTTTTCAAATCATCTTTCTCCCCCAGTACACCAACATATGGGAATTTCCCAGTATTATTCACAGTAAATGCAGTCACATTGTACACTGCACTTAGATCAAAATTTAGCCAATGTGAATGGAAATATGGCTCAAGTTCCTCTCTCAAGTTTTCTATTTCTTCCTCAAATTCTTCTACCTGCTTATGCTGTTCCCTAAATGACTGTGTGGCTTCAAAAAACTCAATTTTCCTTCGTTTTAGATCAATTTCATTCAGTTCTAGCTTACGCTTCTTGGCTGATAGCACTGTGATAGGAGACAAGGGCTGTATCTCTTTAACAGGGTATGGGAGAAGCTTACAGGTTATGTTTGCTCGTTTTCTTAAGACTTGTGGTAACAAGTTACCTGTTGCTACAAGGCCCAACTCATCTAGGTCAACAACTTTGGATATGGTAGAGAAAACTGTGGTTGACTTGCAGAAATATGTCTCACCACTCTTAATATAGCACTTTTGTGAGAAACTGATATTATTTTTGTTTGATGGATCCTCAAAAATTTCTTCATAATTGATAGGTAGTAAATTGAAACTGAATGCAGAAATAACATAAGAAATTATTTTATTTCTATGCTGTGGGTCAGTGGGGAGCTTTACTTGTACTCCAGTCAATTTCTTGGTATTGCTATTACCCCAGTAAACATACTGTAGAAGATCATTATAGACCAAACAACAACTATTTTTCAAATTATCTGTCAGTTTTCTCCACATTTTAGCCAAGGATACAGAATAAATTGGAGCATTTTGGAAATAATTTCTACTATCTTTCAAAAGTGACAAGCTATCCTGAATAGGGTCAAAGGTTTTGCTATTGTCTCTATTTGTTAAACTGTAGTTATAGATTGTAGCTTCCAAACGTGTAATACCATGCATTTTGGCTGCAGGAGAAGTGAAAGTTTCCCGTAATCTTGTATCTGGACAGGCAATAAAGTCTACAATATGGTTACCTAACTGCTTATTTATACCAGGGCTTGTTATTTGACATACAAACTTATTATAAATTTTCACCCTCACATTACTATTAACCCAAGTCAAGCAATCAATCCCAACAGTTTTATTGTTATCTACTATCACATTATAGTCTTCTTTATATTCTCCTTGAAAGCAGAAACGATGATTTGTAGTTAGAAAGTCACACATCCCATTCTTGTTGAATATTCCAGCAAAGTCCTGTGTTATGTCCAAGTCTAGTAGATAGAAGTGCTCCTTCCTCAGCTGCTCCAATAATCTCGGTAGCTCTTCCATCAATGTAGCAATTGGGACGTCTGCAAGCTCCACTTTGTAAGGTATCCCTACTGGTTCCTGGTATTTTTGTTTCACCTCATTGTAATTATCTTTGCCAAGCACTTGTAGAATCTTTTGAGACATAACACTTCCACTGTCCAATAGGTAAGGCAGCTTTGCTTTGACTCCATGTTTAGCTGACACCATATTAGAGAATTCACCTCTCAAATATAAGTTGAATGCACCACATATATCCTTTTTTAGAACGAAGCGTCTCTTATCCATTGCTTCACAATCATCTAAAGCACAGATTTTCACAAGCATTATATTGTCACAAAAAGGTTCTGTAATAGGCACAAGATTTGAGTCATCCTGCACAAACAGTTCTTCCCCAGCAGTGTAATCAATATTTCCAATGTCTGTCACAAGGTTGTCATCGCACAAGTTTTCTGATAGAAGCCACAAACCAAACCGCTCATTGGTAGGCTTGATTTTATTACCACAGAGCATAGGCACATTAAACACCTTAGAAGTATCCATGTTTACTGCACCGTTGACACTATCAAACTGAACGAATGCAGATCAATGCAGTGGTATTTATAGTAAGAAAGTTGAGAAATGACGTCATACAGACTTATTGAGAGAAGATTTGGATGCTGTCAAAGACTGGTCATGTGACATGAGGTGGTGGAGTGGGGGTCGTTGAAACAGCCTTCGTTGAAAGCATAGCATGTGATGTTATTATACTGCTCCACTTCTTTTTGTGTGAAGGGAGTGTCTTCCAAGTTTTTTTTTCAAAACATCTGACAGAAACTTAAGTGATTCTATTCTAGGAAATGTATGACCATTATAGCTTGTCATACCATTGACTGTAATTACACAAATTTTTTCTTCCCTTGGTAGACAAATTATTTCTTTTTGTCACTGTAAGGGATTACAAAATAACCCATTTTTTGAGAGTTTCAATAGCTCTGTATGCATTAATAAAAAACATTTTATGGCACCCCTTTACAAAGTAAACATTTTTTTCAAATCATCTTTCTCCCCCAGTACACCTACATATGGGAATTTCCCAGTATTATTCACAGTAAATGCAGTCACATTGTACACTCCACTTAGATCAAAATTTAGCCAATGTGAATGGAAATATGGGTCAAGTTTCTCTCTCAAATTTTCTATTTCTTTCTCAAATTCTGCTAGCTGCTCATGCTGTTCCCTAAATGACTGTGTGGCTTCAAGAAAAACTCAATTTTCCTCCGTTTTAGATCAATTTCATCCAGTTCTAGCTTATGCTTCTTGGCTGATAGCACTGTGATAGGAGACAAGGGCTGTATCTCTTTAACAGGGTATGGGAGAAGCTTACATGTTATGTTTGCTCGTTTTCTTAAGACTTGTGGTATCAAGTTACCTGTTGCTATGAGGCTCAACTCATCTAGGTCAACAACTTTGGATATGGTAGAGGAAACTGTGGTTGACTTGCAGAAATATGTCTCACCACTCTTAATATAGCACTTTTGTGATAAACTAATATTATTTTTTGTTTGATGGATCCTCAGAAATTTCTACATAATTGATAGGTAGTAAATTGAAACTGAATGCAGAAATAACATAAGAAATTATTTTATTTCTATAATACCTGCATCAGATCTAAAGAGCATCATGTCTATACAGTGGATATAAATAAAAAAGCTCTTTGTTCCAAAGATGATAAGAGAATAGTATTAGAGGATGGAATATCCACATTACCAATTGGATACAAGAATTAAAGTTAAAAAAAAAAATATTCTAAGAATCTCAATAAAACTTAAAGTACCCACCTTAAGAATATGAAATACCAGAATTTAGTATGGGGAATAAAAAAATTTTTAATAGGGGAATTTTAAATAGGAAATTTTTTATGGTTTTGGTAAGAGCAGCTGCACCTGTTCTTAGCACACCTGTCATCGCCTGTTTTTGGGGAGAAAATCATGGTGGGAGGCTTCCTGCTCTCCTATTGGTTGGGGAAGGAGTCATGGTGAGAGACAAAATGACTGAGACTAGGTTTGGGGGAGGTTAGGTTAGGTTAGGTTAGGTTAGGTTGCTCATCACTGGTGGGGCCAGACAAAATGACTGAGACTAGGTTTGGGGGAGGTTAGGTTAGGTTAGGTTAGGTTAAATTAGGCTGCTCATTGCTGGTGGGCCCAGAATCCTCTTATTATACCTACTTTTTGCATACTTTTGTTTTTGTGGTCTGATACTAGAGTCTGCTATCACATTGCCTTACAGACATCTAGGAACTCTCCACCCAGTCACAATAGTCAACATATTTTTTCCTTCACCAGTTGTTTTTGTGGGAGTGATAGCTCACAATTATAACAAATTAGAGTCATACTTGGAATCTACAAAATTCCATAGTAGTATATTTTATGAAATATACTTCCTTATGAAAGTTCAGTACTGACATGTAGGATAGGCTCTAATTAATCTTTCTCTTCCTTGTATTATTTAGGAAATTTATTTACCCAATTTTCTTTTTCTCATGTTTGTATTTTTTCTAGGGAACTTATTTACCCATTATCCATCTTGATCATCTTTGTATTGTAATATTGAAATGTTTGTACTTATTATACAGTTTTCAAATTCTGAATTTATTTAAAAAATAAATGGTTCAATTGAGAACATGCTGAAATTTAATCTTATGTATAAATTCTTTTGTTATAATAATAAAACTTCAAAATTTGAAAGTATTAATGAATTGTGTCACCATATATATGAGATGTATTAATGAAAGTTAACTTGAATAATAATGTTTTCATTAAATAAAAACGTCTTGTCATATTATTAATTGAAATGAGTTAAAGGTTAAAATTTCACTAAAGTTTTTGTAATTGATGTCTTTTTCTAAATTAAAAAAAAAAAAACTGTCTATTCTATAAATTTTGATATGATTGATTATCACTTGAAATGGATGCTGGAGTGTATGTAGAATTTTTAGTGGGGTTTGTTGATTAGAATTTTGCTGGTATGTGATTGTTTTTTGAGATGGAAACCCATTATTGCCTAAAGAAGGAATAACAGAGGTTATGACTTAGAGAGGCAGTAATGAGATAATATTTTTTTGTGTTGATTAATAATGTTGATTGCCATAGATGCTGATGATTACTTATGAATATTGATTGCCTTTGAAGCAAAATATTATTGATGTTTTGAATGATTTCTTGTTTAATGATTGATAGTAAAGTTTTGTCATGAAATGTAGTTTGTGTTTAGAACATTGAAAAGTCGAAATAAACTATAGTATCCAACAAACGATGATTAATAATATTGAATAATTCGCTTTTTATAAAATATTTGAACAATGAATAAATGAAAATGAAATTATTTTTTCTATTGAAATTTTGTAATTGATGTCTCCAAATTTCACAATATATGTATTGCTGACTGTATAATAAGATGTTAACAAATTTCATTTTATATTGATTATATACTTGGAAATAATTTTCATGTGTATTAGATTGTATTGATAGCCTAATCAAAATTTTCCTTTTAGTTTATATGCATTTTAAGATAACAGGTACAGCATGGACAATAACATTGAAATAATTATCATGTGAATCTCGAAATCGGCAACAAGTGAACGCCATGAAGAGTGTTAAGAACATTTGGGTGATTTTCGAACTAGTGTGACTCATCAATTGAATATCTACACCAATATCTATGCTGATGCCTACACCAATACCAACGCCAATATCTACGCCAATATCTACACCAATAACTACGCCAATATCTACACTGATGCCTATGCCAATATCAATGCCAATATCTGCTCTGATGTCAATGTCAACGCCAATATCTACGCCAATAACTACGCCGATGCCTGTGCTGATGCCAATGCCAATATCTATGCCAATGCCAATGCCGACACCAAAGCATACGCCAATGACAATGCCATCACTTATTGCTGACCATGTATCTCAAACTTCAACAGTACCACATTACCTGGAGGTAATTGCCATCCATATTCACGTTTGCAACTTTGAATTGAGAATAACAGTCACAGTATCATGAAAGAATTGATTCAAAAAAAACATCCTCTCCTAAATTATTCCTGTATGCAGAACTCTAAACCTTGAAAGCTGAAAATATCAAAAAACCAAACTTTACCTAAATTAATCCTCACCTAAATCAATCCTGTATGCAGCGTCTATCTCTTTTCCGAAAAACAAATTGCATTGTCATTTCAAGCCTGAAATGTACATTGTATAATTACAAATATGATACAAAATTTACGTGACTCTGTATCGAGTTTGGTATGCAGCCGTCTACTACAAGCATGAGGCAATGCTAACTGAGATGTCACCTGTATCAAGTTTGATATGCATCAGTCGACTAGAAGTATCAGCCCAACACTACGAGTATTCGGATCAGCCCAACACTAACGTCATCACACTGGAGTCACACTTAACTGAAAATCATACTGAGTGCCTTAACAGACTGTTTTCCAAAATTTGCATCGATAAAATCAACCGTGTCAATAGTGAAAGAAATGAACATTTTTTGATTTATTGAAATTTTATGTGAAAATTAAATGTAACAATTCATCAATTCATTAAAAAAAAATTTTTTATTCAACATACTATTTTTTTTTTTTGCAATAAAAATTGAATTTTTCTATCTATTAAATTTATGTGCAATTTCAAAAAACTATTCTTTATATATTAAACTTTCTGTTGAGATATTTTCCTTTACATTATAAAGCTGAATCAAAAGTAATTTTGATACTCTATACTTTGAAATATTGTTTGGAAACATATAACAAATGCCATTGATGAATTTTTATAACAATTTTCAATATTATAGGACAACATGTAATGTTTTTTATAGAAAAAATTGTTACTGTTCTCGAATTTACAATTCAACAATTTCCATTTGGGTCAATGTAATTTTTTTTTTAAATTTTCAAACAGTAAAATTTTTTATGTCAAGAGGGGGGTATTTGTAATATTACATTTTTTCTCGATTGGAATCGAATCTTCAATGCGAGATCTATAAAACTTTATAGTAAATATCAGAGTAATCGATATACGGACAACTTTTTGACTGAGAATTTATCATAAATGATTGTGTTGCATGTTCCATGGTGTCACCGAGGCTGAGTTGACAGAATTAACAGATGAATGGATTATTTAAATAGAGATGATATATAAATTTAAAATAACAGTTTCAAAATAAAGTTTTATTGAGAACAAATGTAAAATGTGAATTCTAAACTTGTAATTTATAATTTTTTGGTGACGTGTCCATGAAGTCGTCACTGGTTTGAGGTGTCTTTTGCTCTTTGCTAGGAGGCTTCCTTCTTCTCTAAAAATGATGGCTGGCTGTGTGTTCTAATTTTGTGCTCTCTGAATATTTTTCTGTTCAAGTGAATTTTTAATGTTTTAAATTGAGTTTTGAACAGTTTATAGTGTTCTATTATTGTCTATAATTATTTCTTGTGTTTACAAGCCTATAGCCATTGTTTTTTCAACTACATAAGTGGATAAGTATTTAGCTCGTAATGATTTTAGATGCTTAAGTGTGTAAAGTATTATTCTTTGTGGATTTGTGTAGTATATTGCCAAAATTCTTCTGAAGATTATAAGTTGGTTTGCTCTGAAAACTGGATTTCTCATTCATAGGCGATAGATCCATTCATAGTTTATCAAGAATCTATTACGTTGGAGCCGATAACTCTCCTTAGGTTAATAGGTAAAAAATAGCTATCCAACCGATTTAGGAGAAATTGGTAGCACGACAAAGTAATTATGATAATATGGAACCAGAATTTGAAGAACTATTGGAAATCGGAAATGAGTTTCAAATTGAGAATCGTTTTGAAAATACTATTTTCTCTGATGATTTTGATTCTTGTAATTATTTTTTTTTCAAATGAAGTGGACTTATATTATTATGTACTGATGGCACGACTGCACAAGACACAATGTCCCACTCCTTGCAGAACAACTCCTTTTATACCCCAGTTCAGGATCCGGAGGGAATTTTTTTTTTCCTTTTTTCCCTTTTTTCCCATTTATTCCCAATTTTATGTGTTTTTAATTTTTTTTTTAATTTTTTTTTTTTTTATATTTTTATCTTATTTTTTTTCTTTTAATTTTTTTTTTAATTTTTTTTTTAATTTTTTTTTTTGGGGGGGGGGGGATGACCTTGAGGTTGGAGTGGTTTACCTGGATGACCTTGAGGTTAGGGTGGTTGTCCTGGATGACCTTGAGGTTAGGGTGGTTGACCTGGATGACCTTGAGGTTAGGGTGGTTGACCTGGATGACCTTGAGGTTGGGGGTGGTTGACCTGGATGACCTTGAGGTTAGGGTGGTTGACCTGGATGACCTTGAGGTTAGGGTGGTTGACCTGGATGACCTTGAGGTTAGGGTGGTTGACCTGGATGACCTTGAGGTTGGGGGTGGTTGACCTGGATGACCTTGAGGTTAGGGTGGTTGACCTGGATGACCTTGAGGTTGGGGGTGGTTGACCTGGATGACCCTGAGGTAAAGGCTGGTTCTGGCACACTTGTGTGCCAGGACCGGCCTTTTTATACTACTGTTAATAATTATTATTTACTTATTTGCATTTGAATAAATGCAACTTCCAATTTATTTCCATCTCTATTCTATGAAATAGTCTCCATTCATTAAAATTATCATATTCTGAGTATGTAGTTCCCCAATGAATACCAGATAGAATATTATACATGTTGTAATCTTGTAATACTTCAAATTTCTTAAGAAGAAACAAAACATGACATTATTTCCATGAAACGTATACTGAGAAATAAAACAAAAGAAAATCTAATAAGAGCAATGGATAGATCAGAAATAATTCAAAGCAGATAATTTTATTCATTTTCCAACACAGCAAGGATGATAAAATGTTGGAAATTTTTCCACAGGCTCCTTATATATTATATATAAGTAGAATATTAATAGTTTCATTTCCCATATTACAATTCTTTATAAAGAAATAATTCTTGTTTGAAATTGACTTTGAAATTTAATCTGAATCATCAATTTCTCACAATATTTAGATAGAAATGCAACTGGCTATAATGAGATACCATAGTCAGTATCAGAAGTCAGTATCTGGAAGGTCAGTATCTGTTGGAAAAAACGGGTTTGTGATCCTTGTATGTTATAAGACAAAGCAGATAACTTCATTCATTTTCTAATGCAGCACCGATGATAAATTATTGAAGGCAGATCACTTTGATCTCCTCCTCCTCTGTGAGAGTAAGGATGATGATGAAAACAGCACCCTTGAGGATGATAATGAACATAAATCAAATAGCCACTACTGCTATATTAAAAATTTTGAAAGACTTGTGGGATCCCAACTCACAAAACATCAGCATAAAATTATCATCTGCAGATGATGTTTCACCCATTACACCCAGAACAGAGATGGAGAACGCAGGATGGCTGAGCATGAGGAGTATTGTGCTAGCAATAATACAGCAAGAATCATCATGCCACAGGTTGGAAAAGATGGTAAACCTCCAACCTTGAAGTTTGAGAAACATGTGCAAAAGTATAGAGTACCTGTTGTAGCATACGCCGATTTTGAGTGCATCCTGGAGAAACCTGATGAAGACAATGAACAATGGATTGGTGAAGCTACCAAAGTTATCCAGTGCCATCGGGCAATGAGTTACTGCTTATACTTTGTGCAGGACCCATATTTGGAAGATTCCTGGCTGACAATCACTACCCTAATCCCTCATGAGCCGATTGTCTACAGGGGTCCTGATGCCGCCAAACATTTCATGAAGACCCTCATCATGTATGCAAAAGATTTAGATGAGGCAATTGACTGCAGGAATATCAAGTTGCTCCCACTAACCAAAAGAGAGAAAGAACGACATAATGCAGCTGATTTCTGTGAGGCTTGCAATGAACGGTTCAATAAAGATAAGGTGTATGACCATTGTCATATAACTGGTATCTACCGGAATGCATTATGCAGTAAATGCAACCTGCAGCAAGAGCGACAATCATTCATACCAGTGTTTCTCCACAACTCTTCAAACTACGATACACACCTCATTATTCCAGAGCTGGGTAGAGATAAGGATCGGCTGTCTGTCATCCCAAATTCATCGGAAAAGTTTATATCATTCACCAAACAAATATCTCCAAAAATGCACCTTTGATTCATCGATACATTCTGGTTTACGCCTGATAGTTTAGACAATCTGGTCACCAACCTAGTCAAATCAGCATCGAATCCAGAAGACTTGTCCAAAGTGCTGCCACATACTGCCAAGGTGTTTGGAAACAAATTGAGCCTTGTCTCAAGGGAAGGAGTGTTTCCATACGACTACTGCGATTCATGGCAGAGACTCGAAGAAACATTGCTACCACCCAAAGAGGCATTTTTCAGCAAGCTGGTTGATAGGAGTGTTAGCAGTGATGATTATGAACATGCTCAAACTGTGTGGAACCAATTCAGTTGTAGAACTCTGGGAGAATACAGTGACCTATACTTGAAAACAGATGTTTTCCTGTTTGCTGATGTCTTTGAGAGCTTCCGCGATGTATGCATGAAGACTTATGATTTGGATTGTGCTCACTACTTTACATCTCCAGGCTTTTCCTTTGATGTCATGCTGAAATATACTAAAGTCAAGCTTGAGCTCCTTACTGACTATGTCATGTACATGTTTATCGAGCAAGGTATCAGAGGAGGAATAACAAATTGTATACACCGTCATGCTGTAGCCAACAATGCCTACACAGGAGCGCCTATTGACCCCGAGAAGCCTACATCATATCTCTTGTACACAGATGCGAACAACCTGTATGGCTGGGCAATGTGCCAACCACTTCCATGCCGGAAATTCCAGTGGATGGAGAAAGATGAGTTGGAGGGGGTGAGCAGAGGTATTGAGGGTGTTGGAGATGTTCAAAAGATTGGCTACATCTTGGAGGTGGACATTGAGTACCCTTCCGAATTGCATGATGAGCACAATGACTTCCCATTCCTGGCAGAGAACAAAAAAACTCTCAAATCTAATCATGTACGACTCATGACAGCTCTAAGCAACCGTGAACGATATGTATGTCATTACCGCACCCTCAAGCAAGCAGTACAGCATGGATTGAAAATCACTAAAGTTCATCGAGGTGTGCGGTTTGAGCAGGAGGACTTCCTAGCACCCTACATCATGCTAAACACCAGACTTCAACAGCAGTCGAAGAATAAGTTTGAAAAGAACTTTTTCAAACTTATGAACAATGCTGTGTTTGGTAAGACAATGGAAAATGTGTGAAAAAGGATGAGTATGGAGCTAGTGAATGATGAGATTCGATTGAATAAACTGATTGCTAGACCAGTGTACAAGGACCGCATCATCTTTGGCGAGAATATCTGTGCTGTTACGATGCATAAAGAGAAAGTGGAGCTCAATAAGCCCATCTATATAGGGTTATCAGTGCTCGACATCAGCAAAACCCTCATGTATGAATTCCATTATAACATCATGAAGCCCATCTACAAGGACCATCTTCAACTCTTATATCAAGATACTGATAGCTTATTCTACCTTGTCAAGACAGAGGACATGTACAACAACATCATCAACAACCAGCAGCTTAGAGATACCTTTGACACCTCAGAGTACCCTGCAGACCACCCATGCTACTCAGATGCAAACAAAATGGTGCTTGGCAAGTTTAAAGACGAATATGCTGGCTGAGCGCCACTTGAGTATGTAGGCCTGGGATCAAAGCTATATGCCTGTAGGTGTTACAATAGTGATCCAAATCAGCTGACAAGTGGATTGATAAAGAAACCTAAAGGAGTGAGGAGACCAATACTTGGGTGAGAACTCTCAAAAATGCATCCAGATGCTGAACGTTACATAGGCTTCCAAGACTATCTAGATTGTCTATATGGTGATGAGGATATCTATAGAGAACAAGTGATGTTTGGCACTAGGAAACATCAGATCATGACCCAAGTCATGAGAAAGAAGGCACTGAGCAAAGCTGATGAGAAGAGGTATATTCTAGATGATGGAATTACAACTCTTGCACATGGACATTACAAGATCCCCACTCTAGCACACATTGATGAGGAGGATGAGGAGGAGGAGGAGGAGGAGGAGGAGGATGAGGAGAAAGAGATGATTGACTGTCAAGAAATTCCCAAGGTTCAGGCAGCTAGCAGTACTACAACAGCTAAACGGTTACATTCCTCATCACATGATGAGCTCATTGATAAAGTCAATGAGTCAGGAAGCAGTACTATCCCTGCTAAACGGTCACGTCCCTTATCAAATGATGACTATAAAATAGATGGTGATGCATCCCAGTACAGCATTCTGAGAAAATTGCTTGAAAAGTGATGTCATACCTCATGCCAGGAAGTGTCAACAGATCCACTGCGCACATGTCTTCGCCCTACATTCACATCGCAAGACTTTTTGGGAGCGGTCATCAACAGTTGAGGTCTGTGCACCGTGCTGTAAAGAACTAGCATCAGCTACAACTAGAACTCCAGCTACTACTCCAGCTAGTACTCCTGCTGTTACCACTACCACTGCCAACATCAGCCTGTAGTGGAGCAAGCAGATATGTGTGAGTGCAGAGACTGTCTACTAGTAACCAGCAACCAATGGATTGTACAACCATTCCTGAAGTTTGGAGATAAGGACCTACCAGAACCGTTTGGAACAGCTCAAAACTTTCTAGAGACACTAAAATCCATCTTTCATGATGCCGAAGTGTCAAGCTATACCGACCTATGCGAGGGAGCAGCCATCTTGAAATTCTCATTCAGCAGAGGATTCTGCGAAATAAGTGATAGATTGGGTGAATTATATCACTGGATAGTTCTCGATATATTGGACTGAATCTATTGAATTGTAATGTAAATAATCTTATTATTCATATGAATGCTCAGTTTATATATTATGCTATGTATCAATAAAAGAGAGAGTGTGTTATTTCAAGAGAAATATGTTGTACATCTTATTCCATACACCCTTCAACTTCTAGAGTAAGCACTCTTAGACATTTAAGGTATAGTAAATACAATAGGAAGCATCCTTCTATGATAAACTTGTCTTTATCATACCATGTAGGAAGTTCATGATGGTTGAGCTCAACAGCCTGATGCCTATATAAATGCTAATTAGCAAGTTCATATATCCAGTATGGATAAGACAGTATTAGCACAAGAGCTGCACAAGCAAGCTTGTTGGAACTTCCCAACAAGAAAGGTTACAGTCAAAGGTCTTTATGACCTCTATCAAGCTGGCCTTGTTGAGATGATACCATATGCTCAACAGAACAAAGGCTATAGATACATAATTACTATTATCAATTGTCTTAGTAAGTTCGCCTTTGCTATACCAATTAAAAGCAAGTCAGCTGATGATGTGGTCAAAGCAATCAGATACAGAAAAAAACTCTTTCCTTATTCCTACTGGGGTTATGCTCTAGAACATCTAGCTTGATTCTAATTTCATAATTCAAATCTATGTTGGGGTTCTCAACTTCTTCCTCTATCCAATAGTTTGACACATACAATGCTTCCAGGTTTTCAAACTGTAAAATATATCAACTATTGTTCCCACGGTATACATAGTATAGGAGTTATAAAAAGGGTAGAATTTGTCATTATTGTAATCAAACAGGTATATTGTAGGAACAATAGTTAAGAGTACAAGGCACATCCTGCACTATCAACTCCTATAGTAAATTTCTATTGGAAACATTTATGGATAGTCATATAGTGCTAACAAACTAAAGTATTAGTGAGTTATGATATTATATGATGTTATGAATTGAAATTTATAAATTTATCAGAATAAATGGTTTTGTTCCAATTCAGAACTGGGATGAATCTGAATTTCAGGTTCATGATTTGGGAATTTCTATCAGAATCGATGAATGAGAGAATACAAAAAAAAAAAAAATAATAATTTATTTAATTTAATTTAATAATTTCAGAAGCCGTACAGAGAACAGTGAGTATATTGAGTTAATATTGGACTATTCAATTTCATTTCAGTATAAGGCCGACGATTTTCATTCAAGAATGGAGCTGATATGACAGACAATTCCACTTTAGTCAATATCTTTCAAGTTATATTACAACTTGAATTTCTACTTTTCTCATTCTATCACCCCGGTGTACCGAAATATTCTTAGTATGTTACGTCACAGGGCAACGTACGCACGCGCATACACATGCAGTGATATTCTTAGTCACTATGACGTCACCAGAATATTCTTAGGAACTATGATGTCGCACAGAATGCTGAGTATCCATAACCAACAGTAAGATAACCTAAAAGGGAACGTTTATTGCTCGAAGATCCTCTTTTACCCAGAATGGTAGTGCATAACGGAATGGTCCCTTGCAGCCATTTGAAAATATAATGACAACAGGGTCCATCTTGCTATTCGCTACCTATGAAGTATATTAATTTATGCAAATAAAAGCTCCAAATCAATTTCCCTGATAAAACCAAAGGCATTGCTCAATACATATCAAGTGATTATTATGTTTTAACAGTGTTATGAGAATTATGACATTATATTGAGAGTTATAACACAGTTGTAACTTAATTATCAATCTAATTGAAGAGAAGCTTCAAAATCAGATGAATTTGAAAAGCTAGACCTTCTTGCACAGAAGCCGATTAAATTTTAACCGTGATTAACTTTACAAGAACCAATCAGAGAAGGCCTTTTATAAAAGAAGGCTTTTCTGATAGGTTCTCGTGAAATTAATTACGTTTAATATGAAAAAATTAAATGAAATTTATAGATTCCTTTTCACAAAAGCATAGCAAATTACAGTTTAAAAATAGGAACTAAGTTGATCACTCTAACCAGTACTCATGGTAAACTTACAGAAAAAATAAAATAATCATCATTACTAAAAAAATTACATGAATGGTTATAACTTGATTTTAAATTATACAAAATAAAATCCATTGATTTTTGAGTCCAGAGTTTATTGAAAATCTCTTGCACTCCGTGACGTCTGCAAACCAATGTGAACAAAAATATACAACCAATACAATTCATCTGGAATATTCAAAAAATGTAGGCTATCATTATTATTTTTATATGAATGTTTTAAAAACCATTACTACTCAAGTAGAAGGAAACTAGGAAATTGGACTGACTTTTTTGCTCGAAATCCCCTCCCCCCTCTCCCCCCTCGTCCATCCCTCCTCCCCTTCCCCCCGCCCGCAGGGTGGGGGGGTGTTCTAAAAATAGATTTCCCCTTCCCCTTGTCCAGCGGTGGTGAGGGGGTTGAAAAGAGAGGGATATATCTCTCTCTCTCTTTCTAAAAAAAGATTTCCCCTTCCCCTTGTCCAGTGGAGGTGAGGGTTGAAAAGAGAGGAAGATATCTTTCTCTCTCTCTCTTTCTAAAAATAGATTTTCCCTTCCCCTTGTCCAGTGGTGGTGAGGGGGTTGAAAAGAGATATCTCTCTCTCTCTCTTTCTCTCTCCCCTTCCCCTTGCCCAGTTGAGGTGAGGGGGATGAAAAGAGATATCTCTCTCTCTCTCTCCCCTTGCCCAGGGAAAAAAAAATTTCCCTTTTTGGAGGAAAAATTCCCTCTCTATACTGACAGATTAAAGTGAATCCATATTTCTACATCTAATGCTATACTGACAGATTGAAGTGAATGCTGGATGAGGGAAAAAATCTCTTTGAGAAATTCCCTTGGTGACAGATTAAAGTGAATCGCTATACTGACAGATTGAAGTGAATCGCTATACTGTCAAATTAAAGTGAATTGAGAAATTCTCTCACTGACAGATTGAAGTGAATCCATATTGCTATACTGACAGATTGAAGTGAGAAATTCTCTCCCAGTATAGATGAGGGGGAAAAATTCCCTTGCTGACAGATTAAAGTGAATCCATATTACTCTATACTAGCGAATCCAGAGTGAGGTCAATGACTCTCTCTCTCCTCATCTAATTGAATTGAGAAATTCTCTCTCTCGCATCTAATGCTATAAATCTCTACAATGATCTAAGTTCTTTTACATTTTTTATCTGCAATATCGTACAAGCATTTCCAAAGTTCATCGGGATTTTTAACAACAGATAATGACAAATCATTTGTACAATCATAATGTAGATGTCCGCTGTCTAGAATATTGAGCAGTTCGAAAATCTCAGATAAAATCGAAAAGTGTACATTTTCTGTTTTTGTTAACGGTAAATCAACATCTTGACATCCTGTTGAAAATTTAATATTCTTCGCAATTGAATCAAATTCATTAAATGAAATTGACATCAAGAGACGAGTTAATTTTTTGAATTTTGAAAAACCATAACACTGCATGTCGCAGATGTTTGACGTGTCTCGAATGAGGGGGAAAGACGTCTCTCTTTCTAAATTGATGAGATGCACGTGTTATAGGGACTCGTGTCTGAATAAAAAAAAACACACCACACATGTTGTCTGGTCTAGCTCTAAGCAGCAACTAAACTAAAAAACGTGAATGGGATATTGGAATGAAAAATCATTTGAAGGCAGAAAACATTTATTCACACACTTCGGCACAACTAATCATAATTTCATCTTCAATTCTAATTAGCTTATCTATACACAAATTATGAGGACGATAATAACATAGATAGTCTCTTATATCATTTAAATTAACCGTGCTTAGAAAAATGTCTTTCAATTGCTTCGCCAAACTATAATTTTCAGGAGTTGATTTCCTAATTGCACTTTCACACTCATCGTACCAATCAATACAGTTTTTTAACCTCACTTCCAATTCGTTGTCAGCAGCCAACCACTTTCTCGGATCCATGTTGTTGAGCGAATGAAGAAAACTAAGTATAGGCAGGAACTATTATAGAGTAATTGAGTGGTCTTTCTTCATTAATTGACGACAGACAACATTTATGCGCTTTATGCAGTCTCAATGCATGCAGGCAATAAACACATTGTAGATCCTTTCCGTTGTAGAAGAATCCATAATGAGCAGAGTTTCTTTTCTGTGAATTCGTGTACATCGGAGCCATTTTCATACTTTGCATTCGATTGTTTTCACACAAGAAATTATTTGTTTGATACATATTTTTAAACAACAAAGAATTATAATGTTGGGCAGAGAATAAAGCACAGCGAGAATGTGGTCTATTTTTATGAATGTTGCACGCAGCATAACACCATGAACTAGTGAAAAAGCTGAAATCAGGTTTTGGAAAATCCTCTGGTATACATTGAACGTTGCTATGCAATCTTCTTAAAAACTTTGCTTCCTCAGTTCCTTTTGTGAAAATTTTCTCATAAGCTGCAAGGTAATCACGTATTAATGACTCACTGTATTCTAAATCTCCATCTTCCCATTTTATTTTACGATAGTGACGTTCTAACCATGTTACATCGTTATACAATTTTGCGCTCAATTCTGTCTTTGCAAATGGTGATTTGAAATGGAACACAATATAATTATTAAACTGATCAATTATGGCAAGTTCTTTCACAATAATTTGATTACAATCTTGTTTAAACCAGTGAAGATCAACCGTAGCAATTTTCGCACTCGCTTCCTTGTCCACTTCTTTCTCTTCAGTGGGGTCGATGAATCCTTTGTCTTTCTCCCTCCCCTCAGCGGCGGCGGCGCACTCCTCGAATCCTTCTCGTTTCTCCTCCTCCTCTTCTCGTTTCTCCTCCTCCTCCACCTCCAGCGGCTTCGGTGTACTTGCTTCATAATAGAAACTATCAAGATCGCACTGAATACCAATAGAGCGAGTTTGTAGCTTGTCCAAAATATCAGAACACAAAGAATAGGACATGTTGCCTGTTCAAAGGTGAAACTGATAATGAACTAAATTGAGCAGAATGCACACCTTATATAGGCGGCGCGCTCTATCAATAAAATTACTGAACTTCTTTCACCATGCTCGTGAGAGGTGTGTATTCCATCACACGATCGCTAATTAAAACGCAATAGGCAGAAGTATTTGCAGGTACTGCACTATTAAATTCCATTTCAATACAAACATATGTCGATGATTTCAAATGACTTGGTTGGTGTGAACAATCTACAACAATCAGCGGTGTTGATTCACAAAACGTTTTAAAATCGATTTCTCATCCGAGTTCGCTATTGATTGAATGATTATAATACGAGGGCGCGAAATCCAGGAACATCCGGTATAAAACTTCCTTCTTACCTAGCAGATTTTCATATGGATAATACTCACTGTTCAAATATACTTTAACATTGTAAATACTGCAGCTATCGAAATTAGATATTGATTTTTTAATTTTATTCTTACGATCAGTTTGAAATGCAATTATAACGTATTTTGGACTATCAAAACTCGATGTGGTACGAACTGCCCAAGAATGGTTAAGTGAATTTTGCAAATTTGGTAATTCACAAATTTCCCAATGGCGGAAACCTAATTTCAGTGGAATGTCAGCATCGAGCAGTCTCAAAAATTTCAGTCTTACATGATCTTCTAAAGTTATGTAGGGCATTCTCCATTGCAGTTTTGTAATTTTCACACTAACGCTTGTTCCACTTTGAGACTCAACACAATTTAGATCTGTCGGTGACCTCAATAAGACGAGTTCCTGTTTCAAATTTAAAATTATTCTTTGAAAATCTTCAAAAAACGGGAGGATTAATTTCAGCGGTACACAGAAAGTGAATGTATTATCCGTTAGCTCATATCCTGCTCTGTCAAAACCAGCCAAGTGATATGTGTTTTTATCGAGAGTATTTTTCACCAATATAGCTTTAATTGTGGATGTTAATCCAATCAATCTTGATTTAGAAATTTGCTGACCTGCTAATTCATATCGTATTTCGTCAAAAAGGTTGCCGATTACGTTACTGCTTAATTTATAGTCTGCTGCAACTGGTGCATCGGCTGGGTCTGTTCCCGGTTTTGTACAGTTAACTGTTCCCTCAATCAATATGAATGATTCACAAGGTAAAGAATAGACATCTAAAGAATTTATGCCAATACGTGCCTCGTCAGAGTTTTTTATTTCCTGTCCCGAATAAACTGTATGAGTGTGAAATTGGAATTTAGTAATATCATTATAAAACTGAAGGTCTGTCTCCACATCCAGAATTTCACTAATTGACGCGCCTCCTGACATTTCGCCAATCAACTTAAAACCCAACTTTTCTAATATTCTCGCGCTTTTAGCCGACAAAGCACGTTTGTTTTTAGGTGTTGTCGCTATCACGTTCCTTTCTCTAATGACTTGATTGGTCTTATTCGAACGTGGGTTGAAAATAAGATAACCCATTACTTTTCACGTATGTGCAACCTAATTGTAATTGTATCTCCGCGGAAATCAATAAACGATCCGTTCTGGTCCGTTACCTTTACATTAATAGTTTGAATTCGATGCGTATTCAAAGGTACATAAATAATCGGTGATGGTACTTCGTTTATTAAATAACCACTAGGAACCTTTGGTAAAAATTCGTAGATTATATGTTTTTGTTTTCCCTCAGAGTAACTGCCGTAAGCTAAATTACACTCTACTACAATACTGTCAACGCATGTTATGTTGACCAAATGTTTGGAATAATGCCATTTATTTGGCTGCAAAACAACATTATCAAAACCAAGTATCTTAGCAATCGAATCAGAACGTGTTAAATCAATGGGTTTATCAGAATGAATTTCAATCTTCATAGTATTTACGTTTGCATGTATAATAAGTTTATTCTTCTTGCCATCAATATTCAATTTATTCTTTAAAGATTTTATAATATCCTCAACTTCATATGCACCAGGATCCAACTCGATTAATCTATCACCATATTTGAAGCTGGAATTTGTTCCTTTGTTAATGTTTGCAATACTATTGTAACTGGAAAAATTAATCAATCCAATTTCCCATTCACGATTTTTATCCAATTCTATAATTTCTTGTAAATGTTCATAGAGATCACTTGTGTTAGATCGTAATGTAATAACCACCATCTTGTGTGTTCAGCACAAACACTTAATCACAACTGATTTGCAAGAAACAATAATGTAAGATGACCACAAAAATCGCTATTTAATGGTTGCATATGCTCTACATTATAAAATATATTTACTCCATTTTCTTTTTTCCAATATTTGTCCAATTCGTATGGTGGTTGTAAATTTCCAATTGGATCAAAATAACAAACATTAGAGCCAACTTTCTTATATGCTACCCAATGTGTGCCATCCTCGCTTTCCCTTGCTAAATTCACAATGGCATTCTCATTTTTTAGAATTTTTTTGGGTAATGCATCTAGCATATATATGCCTCTTAGCTGAATCTGTAATAATTTCGACCAATCAATCAAATCATAATTACTCAATTCTCCTTCAATATTCATGCCTTCTTCTTCTTCTTCCTACTCTTCTTTGTTGTTCTACGTTTCTTAACTCGAGGGAATAAACTCACTCCATATGATGATGGGGGTAGGGGTGGAACTCTCCCCCCACTAGTTATTTGAGGAAAAGGCTTTAAAAAATATCCTTTTCCTGCAATATGCTTTTTCAACTGAGCTATAGCTCTGCGTCTAATATCGTTACTATAACTTCTCCTCTCATTCTTCTTCTTCTTCTTCTTTCTCAAAGACCCACCAAACGCCGCTTTAGCTTTCATAACGTTTGTAACAAGATAGCTAAGTGCTTTCTCGGCAAGGGGTGTTTGAGGATTTTTGAAAATGTCCCATGCAGCGTTTGCTAGAGCTCTGTCGGCTACCGCACGAGTTTTATTATCACTATTTTGAGTATAGGCTATATAATGTATCTTGCAAGCTCTATCCAATGAATTTATACCTTGATCACCTCTGTTCAACCTTTCATCAACCTTGGTCCCCGGGCCACACCACTCGTATCCCGGAATATAATATTCTTCCCCCAGGTTATCAATTACCTTATTTAAAATAGTTGATGTCACATTACCTGCCAAACCTGACACACCTTTAAAAACTCTTGCCGCTGAACTCAAGATTCCTCTACCTCGTTTCCTCGAACTCTGCTTTTTTCTCCTACATACCATTTTTCATTACCTTTCAACTCAATGGTTGAACATTAACTGAGGTTAATTAATCAATACACCAACTTGAATTGGTTTAATTTTCAATCGAGTTGGAAATGAATCCATACCATGATTGCTATGATACATTGCTTGAATGATAAGAATATTATTTCAAATCTGAAAGGTGAATGTGATTTGAAAAGGGGAGAAATGATGCTGGCCCACCCACATCTGTAGGAGCACGTGCGAACACGTGCTAATGTAGGAGGGAGCGAGAAGCCAGCAGCGCTTGCCTGCACGGCTGTGTGTGTGTGTATGTGTGTGTGTGTGTGTGTGTGTGTGTGTGTAGCGGAAAAGACTAGTGAGCATGCTCGCAACAAACTATAAAAGACGCAGTCACCTTATTTAAATATCATTCACAATAGAGCAGGTGAAGCAGCATTTCTTCTTCTGCGTGTTTCTACTATTCATTACGAACTTATCAACAACAGCAACAACAGGTAAGAATTGATAACAATTTTTTATCAAATATGCACACATTTTATTGAACACTACTATTACATAACAAATTTATACATATTAACATGCAAAACATGTTAATGCTCACCGACATAAATATTGTTAAATGCCAAATTTGCTAATTTTGCACTTAACAATTTTTATGTCTGTCAAAAAAGCATTAACATGCTTCACAAACAGACATAGGGATTTACAATTTTTGTTAAAATGTTCAATGTCTTTGGACGTCAAACTGTGGGTATACCTCTCCGGCATGTATATGTCCGTCAGCCGTACAGATGTTAAATGGACTTTTAAGACAATGCGGCGACCATGTTGGTTTGTAATCTCCCGTACCCCTACGATGGGGTACGCCGTGTCCTCCACCAACTGCCGGAGAGGCGTCCACAGTTTCTCAGTATGACGATTTATAATGGTGAGCAAGTCCTCCGTCTCCACGTCCAACTCGTCCTCCTCCTCCTCCTCCCGCAAAAGAGGCGTTATGGAGCTGTCCTCTTCCGGCACACGTTTCTGTTGAAAAAAATATTTCATTAGACTCTTATTTGTTTCAGGTTATAAAATCATATGAGAGAGGGAGAACTTGCTCAACAGATTCACTATTCAAAACTGAAAGTAAGTAATAACTCGGAAATTCTCCGATTACTTGAACTCAATTCAAATTGCTAGATAATTGACTCAAAAAATATTTCAGTTCATTACATGTTCATTTTTATCAACAATAATTTTGTTTCACACGAAATATTATAAACAGTTTATGCATGTGAACGCATTTTTCATAATTCAAATAACAATGTATTATTCGAATCAATATTTCAGTTCATTACATGTTCATTTTTATCAACAATAATTTTGTTTCACACGAAATATTATAAACAGTTTATGCATGTGAACGCATTTTTCATAATTCAAATAACAATGTATTATTCGAATCAATATTTCAGTTCATTACATGTTCATTTTTATCAACAATAATTTTGTTTCACACAAAATATTATAAACAGTTTATGCATGTGAACACATTTTTCATAATTCAAATAACAATGTATTATTCGAATCAATATTTCAGTTCATTACATGCTCATTTTTATCAACAATAATTTTGTTTCACAGGGAATATTATAAACAGTTTATGCATTATTCGAAACAGTAATTTGATATAGTAAGTAATATATATATATATATATATATATAATATATATATATATAAGTAATAACTCGGAAATTCTCCGATTACTTGAACTCAATTCAAATTGGTAGATAATTGAATTGTTTCATGCAACATATTCGAATTTATTATCGAAATTACTAAAACATGTTTTGAATTTTTATCCAAATTTCAATGCAACCATCATGAGAATTTATCTGTGTTCGGATTGTTTTGATAGCACAATTAGAAGTCAAGCTCAGTCTTTGCTCACAGTATAAGAATCAGTAATGACTTGTAATGCACACAAAAGATTTTATCCATTAGAAATTAGTTTTAAAAATTCACATTTTATAATGATTTTGTGCACATTACATGTTAATACAATAATAATAATATTTGTTGAAACTAACCTTTGATTGAGTGAGCACCTCCTCCTCCTCTTCCCCGCTAACCTCAGGCTCCTCGAATGTTAACTTCCTCTTCGCCTGCTTCTGCCTGATGCTGTTTGAGAGGGTTATCAGCACCGCACGTCGCGGTGCCCAGGTAGTCGGTGTTGATTGAGGGAGAGGACTGTCCCCGACGATGATCTCCTCACCCCTCTCTCGTTGTACGAAGATTCCCCGTCTCTTCAGGGGTGAGGCGGAGGAGGAGGCGGGGGAGGCAGCAGCAGCAGAAGAGGCGGCACACGACTCGGCAGCTTTGCGCTGCCAATAGTTGAGCACACGCTGTGGGGGTGGGCTATCCGGCAGGATGTAAGATGGAGAATGTGAAGTCATCATGAAGCTGGTTCAGATCTAAATGATAATTTTCCTCTCATCGCTTGTGTTTATATAGCATACGTTTCTCTCTCTGTTCCAGGCACGTGCGAGCGAGAGCATGCTACAAGGCGAAAAAAATTCGAATTTCTCCCCAACAACACGTGCTCCCAGATTGTTATCAGATTGTAATTATCCCACACACGATCATTTTTCAAATAGCATCCATGTGTTAGAAGACGAAAAAAAAAAATCTCGTCTAGAACTCAGCATGAGACTTCACCTGCTAGAAGCTGAAATCCCCCATGTCAACTCACTCAAGCATTCTCGAATGATCTCCTTAAATTAAATATAAGAGATTGTGAAGGCTCACTTTTTTGAATAGCATTCTCGATTGATTTCAGTTCAGTTATTAAATATTTCACAACATTTCAAGATAGAGGCTCACTTTTTTGAATAGCATTCTCGAATGATTGATTTCAGTTCAGTTATTAAATATTTCATGCCATTTCAACATACAGGAATAGCATTCTCGATTGATTTCTAATATTATTAAATATTTCACAACATTTTAAGATAGAGGCTCACTTTTTTGAATAGCATTCTCGATTGATTTCAGTTCAGTTATTAAATATTTCACAACATTTCAAGATAGAGGCTCACTTTTTTGAATAGCATTCTCGATTGATTTCAGTTCAGTTATTGAATATTTCATTGTTTTCACAGCATTTTCTCACCTCTCAACTCGAGCTCCGAACCTCATAACCAGTTGAGCTCTCGTGGAGACAAGACAGCTGAGAGGAATCAATCATACCATAGGGCGCTATCTACACCTCTAGCATAGACCGCTATCTACACCTGTACCATAGCCCGCTATCTACACCTGTACCATGGGGCCGCTATCTACACTCGAGGAGATTCACGCAGCATCAACCAGTACATGTAAGTACATTTTTACTTCGATTTTATCCTCTGAGGAGGAAAATTGTGCTCCGAGGACAGTTTTTCTCCTCCGAGGACAGTTTTTCTCCTCCGAGGACAATTTTCCTCTTCTCCGAGGACAAAAATTGTCCTTTGTTCTCCTCCTCTGTCCTCCACTCGTTTAGCAGGAAAGAAAAAATGAGAGAGGAATCAGGAGAAGGGGTGAGAGCTCAATGTCAACACTCAATGTCACAATAATTTTCTTTATTTTTAAATTATTATACATACATCAAACCATATCTATGCACAAATCAAATACAGAAAGTAACTCTTTCCTTATTCCTACTGGGTGTATATTTAAAAACATCGAGCTTGATTCTAATTTTATAATTCAAATCTATGTTTGGCTTTTCAAATTCTTCCTCTAACCAATAGTTTGAGACATACACTGCTTCCACATTTTCAAACTGTAGGATATACCGAGTATTGTTTCTATTGTACACTTCTTTTATTGCAATAATTACCAACTCTATACCTTCTGGTAACTCTTCCAATATTTTACACTGTCCTACTTTTACTTTCCCTTTAATTTCCAGCATTGTGATGTTATTATACTGCTCCACTTCTTTTTGTGTGAAGGGAGTGTCTTCCAAGTTTTTCCAAACATCTGGCAGAAACTTAACTGATTCTATTCTAGGAAATGTATGTCCATTATAGCTTGTCATACCATTGACTGTAATTACACAAATTTTCTCTTCCCTTGGTAGACAAATAATTTCTTTTTTGTCAGTGTAAGGGATTACAAAATAACCCTCTTTCTTAAGGTCTTCTCTTGCATTGTATGCATTGATAAAAACATTTTTATGACACCCCTTTACAAAGTGAACATTTTTCGAACCTTCCTTTTCTCCTAAAACACCTACATATGCAAATTTTCCTTTATTATTTACAGTAAATGCAGTCACATTGTACACTCCACTTAGATCAAGATTTCGCCAATGTGAATGGAAATATGGCTCAAGTTCCTCTCTCAAATTTTCTATTTCTTCCTCAAATTCTTCTATCTGCTTATGCTGTGCCCTAAATACTGTGTGGTTTCAAAAAACTCAGTTTTCCTCCGTTTTAGATCAATTTCATCCAGTTCTAGCTTACACTTTTTGTCTGATAGCACTGTGATAGGAGACGTGGGCTGTATCTCTTTAACAGGGTATGGGAGAAGCTTACAAGTTATGTTTGCTCGTTTTCTTAAGACTTGTGGTATCAAGTTAGCTGTTGCTACAAGGCCCAACTCATCTAGCTCAACAACTTTGGATATGGTAGAGAAAACTGTGGTTGACTTGGAGAAATATGTCTCACCACTCTTAATATAACACTTTTGTGAGAAACTGACAAACTTGTTTGATGGATCCTCAAAAATTTCTACATAATTTATAGGTAGTAAATTGAAACTGAATGCAGAAATAACATAAGAAACTATTTTATTTCTATGTTGTGGGTCGGTGGGCAGCTTTACTTGTACACCAGTCAATTTCTTGGTATTGCTATTACCCCAGTAAACATACTGTAGAAGATCATCAAAGACCAAACAACAACTATTTTTCAAATTATCTGTCAGTTTTCTCCACATTTTACCCAAGGACACAGAATAAATTGGAGCATTTTGGAAATAATTTCTACTATCATTCAAGAGTGGCAAGCTATCTTGAATAGGGTCAAAGATTTTGCTATTGTCTCTATTTGTTAAACTATAGTTATAGATTGTAGCTTCCAAACATGTAATACCATGCATTTTAGCTGCATCAGAGGTGAAGGTTTCCCAGATTTGTGGCTAAATATGATTCTGTTTCTTTAGAAAAAATGGCGAGAATACAAAGTTATCATTGTGAACCAACTGAACTATTGGAGACGCATTAGCAATTATTGGACCAGTTAGCAGAAAAAGGATGGACGAATATGAAATATCTAACATTTGTGAGAGACTATGAAAAATTAGGAGTTTGGCATAGTGATAACTATAATCATATTTCAGTTTGTGATTTATACGGTACATCATATGATGCTTACAGGGAAAAAGATTGCTCCGATTCATGGAGATGTGTGTGTGCACATCTTAAAGAGTCTATCGATAAAGTTAAAAAATGTATAACAGAAAAAAATGAACATTTAACAAAAGAACAATTAAATGAACTTATCTGGAATTTTTTATTTATTTGTTCAGATGAGAGTGGGCTAGAACAAGATTGATAGCATATTATGTTTAATTCCAGATTGGAGATGGATTCAATTTCATTTGATAAGAACTATTTTTTGAATAAAATCGATGAAAAATATAGATGTTGTTATTTCGAACTTATTGAGAAAACAATATTAGAATTGAATAATTTCGGAAAAGAAGGAGTAACGTTTGAGGAATATTTGACATTTATAAAACCTGGTAAAAGTGAAGAACAGAAGTCAGAACATATAAGCGTATGTTATATTATAAATAAGAATATAGTTGATAGACATCGAAGACGCGAATTAAAGGAAATTCCTGAATTTTGCTATTGCAATTCATTAGGTTGGTTGAATATTCAAATGTATTATTTCATTGATGATAGGTTAACAGATAAAAACATTGATAGTGTAAGATTTACATTTGAAATTATGAAAATGTGTGGCGAATCGGCAATGTTGTACAAACTATAACTTTAACTTTTTTACAGAAATTATGATGAACTCATTAATTGAGGAGAGAATAAAACTATTAAATACTAAAAGCTTTGAATGTGAAAATTAATTGTAATACTTGTAGAGGTTTAAGGAATAAATGTATTAGTTGTAAGTTACGAATAAATTCAAAATTATTATAACTATTGACAAAAGTTTGAAAAATAAAGACGATATTGTACGGCATATCTAATGAATGTAAACTATATACTTGAATTAAGTAAAGAATTATCAAAAAATAAATGCTGTATAATGTTTCTCATTCTATGTTGATTCATTGAATTAAACCAAGCTACTCTAGTTGTAAAGCTATGTGTAAGTTAGAATAATATATGAAGCCGGTTTAGTCTGATTAAGTATGTACACATATAAAATTGATTGAACAGTAGTAAGGAAGTCTTCATACTAACAATTGCTCAGTATGTCCCGTGACAATCATCCAACACCACTGATTCGACTATATCATGAATATTATTAGATCTAAGTTAGCTTTAGAGCTTCATAGCGTGCCGCGTGTGAACTATCCCACTCGCAAATATGAGTTGAAAAGTGAAAAAGACTTGCTTCAAGCCGATCTCATTGAGATGACGAGTTTATCGCGTTTTAATAAGGGTTACAAATATATCTTAGCTGTTATTAATTGTTTTTCAAAATTTGCATATTGTGTACCATTAAAAGACAAGGCAAGCCAATCTGTATTTAACACACTCGAACCAATTATTTCTAAAAATAAGGGAGTTAAGCTGTTCCAAACAGATCAGGGAACAGAATTCTTTAATTCAAAAGTTAAAGCGTTATTAGATAGATATAGTATTAAACATTATCATGTTTTTACCGATAAGAAAGCCTCCATAGTTGAAAGGTTTAATAGAACACTCAAAGCAAAAATTTATAGATATTTAACTGAACATGGAACCAAAAACTGGATATCGCAACTAGACAGTTTAGTTCGTGATTATAATGCAACAATGCATTCATCCATAAGAATGAAACCTAAAGATGTGGGGAAAAAAGATCATAATCATGTTTTAATGTCTTTGAATTCTGCATTCAATAGAAAATATAAATTGAAAAATTCAAAACCGAAATTTAAGCTAGGAGATGTTGTACGAATCTCAAAGAAAAGGGTTCTTTTCGATAAATCTTATAACATAAACTGGAGCGCAGAGTATTTTGTAATTCATTCTATATTTCCTTCTCAACCTGTAACGTATAGCTTGCGAGATCTAAACGGAGAAGTAATTAGTGGTAGGTTTTATGCAGAAGAAATTAAAAAAACACAATTAAATGAATCGGAGAGACAAGTGTATTTGATTGAAAAAAATATTAAAACGTGATAAAAGAGGATTGTTAGTGAAATGGATTGGGTTTTCAACACCTAGTTATATTAGTAAGGATCAACTATTAGATGAAAAATAATCTTTTGTAATCTATTGTAAATATCATGTAAATTTATTGTAAATAATCTATTGTAAATATCATGTACATTTATTGTAAATAATCTATTGCAAATACATTCCATTCAGTGTAAATATCATGATGTACATTCATTGAAAATATAATAGCTCCTCATCAAACATTGCTTTTCATTTCAATCTGAAGTTTCGTAATTTGCTAAGGCTCAACTAACAGATGCATTCTCGTGAAGAGGGTGCGGGAAAGAGAGTGCCAGTTGAAGTGAGAGGGAGCGAGCCATGTGGTGTGATGTACACCACATGCTGTACACGTGACTAACATGATTCCGATAGTAAATTTTGACAATGTTATAAGAGAGAAAGAAATGCCAACATGGTGTAAAAATGGTAAGTTGTTACCACATAATGCAAGGATCCTTATAATAGGCTCTTCAGGGTGTGGCAAGACCAATTTACTATTTAATTTAATTTTTTCAAAGAATGGGTTGAGATTTAAAACTATATACTTGCACACGAAGAGCGAGTATCAAGATAAGTACTTGTTTTTGAGAAAAGTCTTTTCAAAAATGAAGGGTATTGAATTTCATATAAACAGCAATTCGGAATCTATACCTCACCACAACAAAATTCAACAATTTTCTCTTGTCATATTCGACGACTTCCAACTTAATCACGTACCTCAAATAAGAGAATATTTTACCATGGGACGACATCGTAATATTGACACTGCATATTTAATTCAGAGTTATGGAGCTACACAGGAACATTTCACTAGGGACAATGCGAATATGATTATAATCTTCAAGGTAGATTTATTGAGTCTGAAATTAATTCACAGAGATCATGTTGGAGCAGATATTTCTTATAAAGATTTCGTTAAACTTTGTCATACAGTTTGGAATCGTAAACCTCATAATTTTCTAACTATTATGAGCGAGTGTGGAATTAATAGCGGCAAGTACCGAGATTTGCTCAATACATTTCTTACCATTCAGTAGAGATTAATTCTTTGTGCAGACATGTTTTCATACAGCAGCAGAAAACTGAATAGAAAGAACGTTGGTTTAATCGAAAAGATTAAGAAATTGAGAAAAGTAATTAGAGAGAAGCATAAAAGCTTAGTCAATTTTGAAAGGCGATCGGAGGAATATAATAGGAAAACGCTCTCCCCATTGATAGAGCCCATAATTGAACTGGGAAAAAACAAATTCTCACACTCTGGTGTAAAACCAAAAAAGTAAGAAGTAAAAGAGGAACAGAGTATGGAAATTGATGATAATGGAGAGGGGGATGAACAAAGTTATGAGAGTTCAACAGACAATTTTTTAAGCTCGACTAAATTTGAAAACAGTTTACTTGGTTCTAGCAGAAACGATGATGTGCTGTCACAATATCTAAAAACGTTTCATGCGGAAAAATTGAATAATTCAATCAGTTATGGAATTTCATATAATTCTAAAGATGATGTGTATTATATTGGAAATCAGCAAGTAATATTCGATAACGGTTATATAGATATTAATAATGAAAGATTCCGTTTAACACATGGTCTACTTGAGTTATTATTCAGTGCAAGACCAAACTCAAATCTTTATAATGAGAGAGATCTGGATAAGTATAAAAAAATCTTAACACTTACAGGCATACATTTAGATCGAAGAGGGTATGTTAAACTAAATCAGGGAATTAAATCGCAAATGATTCAAAAGTTATTTCCCAGTAAAAAAATTAGTAAAAAGAAGGGTTGGGGTTTATTGAAATTTGCAAAAAATAATTCTCATGATAGAATTTATCAATACTTTGATAATTTTGACGAATCAGTGAAAAGATTAAATTTACTCTATTCCTCAAAAGCTAGTGGCAACAGTGGGCATGATATGGAGATCGCGTCTATAATTGAAGAGCTAAAAGAAGCAAAATTAATTGTTTAGTGTCACGATGACTCTACATCGATTTGGACGAATTGATACGGCTAGCGGAGCTCTTGCTAATCTTACGTGTGATATTGACTCGATAACACAGAAGATAATCGAATCGATAAATCAACAAGGAATCAGCGAAGCTGTGAAATTTTATTTAGATTCGCAAATAACCAAACTCGTTTCGGAAAATACAAAGAATATTGGAGTGAGCATAATTGAAAGAGAACATATTCTAAGTACATTACAAAATTTCAGTGCTAATATCGATAAACCTATTGCAGAGAGAACACTAAATTTAGAATCTGCTCTAGGAGAAGTGAAAACTTTAACAGACAGCTTTTCATCTCAGTTGGTCAGTATTAACAACAATAAAGTTGATAAAGCTTATTTAGATGAGAAATTAAAAGCCGTATCAGATAAAATTAAGAATTTGGAGGTGCTGGACAGAAACTATCTCAATACTAAATTGAAACAACTTAGTACAGAAATTTTTATTAAAGTAAATGAAACACAGCCATCGGGAATTGATAAGCAATATTTAGAATCTGCTTTGCAGAAATTGATTAGTTCTTCATTAACAAAGGAAGAGTTTGAAAAACGATTATCTGAAATGGCGAGTGCAATAAAAGCTAATATTATGGAAGGTATTGAACAGTTCATTACAAAAGATGCTATTGCTATTCTAATTAAGCAAATTGCAGAAAAGTATGCAACTAAAAATGATATAGGAGATTTTATTAAGAAAAACGAGATGGGAGTCGCTGTGAAAAGCGTTCGTGATGAAATAGCTGAGGCAATTAAAAATTCGGAAGAGGGTACTGTCATGAGACTGCAATGTTCGGCTCCATTCATTGAGTACCTAAATCTATACATTCACAGAGTGGCCCTGGACATCGTATCCAAATATGCCGAGGTGTCTTTCCACATGAATTGGATTGAGGCAAAAGATCATAACCTTTCCGAAAATCAGGTAGTGCAAATTATTACAGAAAAAATGGATTTGGTCAAATATAAAGACTTTATATTGGGTCCGAAAACATAAAATCTTGAGTTGTGTGAGAGAGAGTGAACGATATGTTGTTTCAGCCTAGACAACCGTGATTGATTGTATAAACACTTGTGTGAGAGAGAGAAGTACAGACCTGCAGTTTCAAATTACACCCTAGTCATTTTCGACTATATCGATAAATCTTGTAAAAGGATGTGTGAGAGAGAGTGAACTTCAACACCTACAGTTTTCACCCTAGACATTTTTGACTATATCGATAAATCTTGTAAAAGGATGTGTGAGAGAGAGTGAACTTTAACACCTACAGTTTCAAATTTCAGTCTACACCTCCGTGATTGATTGTATAAACACTTGTGTGAGTGAAGTAACCTACAGTTTCAAATTTCACCCTAGACATTTCTGACTATATCGATAAATCTTGTAAAAGGATGTGTGAGAGAGAGTGAACTTTAACACCTACAGTTTCAAATTTCAGTCTACACCTCCGTGATTGATTGTATAAACACTTGTGTGAGTGAAGTACACACCTGCAGTTTCAAATTTCACCCTACACATTTTTGACTATATTGGTTTTCTACATAAATCTTGTAAAAGGATGTGTGAGAGAGAGTGAAGTAACTTAACGACTAAACACTTGTCACATAAATCGATTTAGACATTTTTTCATGTAACAGAATGTAACGGTTTTCGCTGCAGGAGAGGGAACCTAGCAGAGAGCAGTGCGCACATGTCTAGATGAGGCACACGCCCACGAGCGAGTGCACGCGTCACTTTACTCTAAACAGGTGAACTGACAACATGATGTCTAACTATTTTGACTGCACAAGTTTCAACGAGTTGTCTGTAGAAGCAAATCCACTAGTTGATTGGGGTTTTGAATTTTATGCCTATGATTGGACTAGTATAACATTCTTCCTTATTCGCCTTTCGTAATGCTGGGCAGAGAGAAACGTTTCACTTTAATCTGACAGTATAGGAACGCTCGATCAAAATGGAACTTAGTTACTCCTTGTCTCCTTCACTTGCCTTTTGTAATGCTGGGGCAGAGAGAAACGTTTCACTTTAATCTGACAGTATAGGAACGCTCGATCAAAATGGAACTTAGTTACTTCTTGTCTCCTTCACTCCCCTTCCGTAATAGCAAAAAAGGAATTTAGAAGGGTGCCAGTAAGAGATGGAGCGAGTAAAAGAAGGAGAAAGCATCTGGGTAGACTGCTGGTTGTGAGAAGCGAGGGGGGGGGCGTATCCTCCTCTCTCTCTTGAGTCTGCCATCGTAGTATAGCATTGGAGCGAAATGGATTTGCTTCAATCTGTCAGTATAGCATTAGATGTAGGAATATGGATTCACTTTAATCTGTCACCAAGGGAATTTCTCAAAGAGATTTTTTCCCTCATCTAGCATTCACTTCAATCTGTCAGTATAGCATTAGATGTAGAAATATGGATTCACTTTAATCTGTCAGTATAGAGAGGGAATTTTTCCTCCAAAAAGGGACATTTTTTTTCCCTCACCTGGGGAGAGAGAGAGAGATATCTCTTTTCAACCCCCTCACCTCCACTGGACAAGGGGAAGGGGAGAGAGAAAGAGAAAGATATCTCTTTTCAAACCCCTCACCACCACTGGACAAGGGGAAGGGGAGAGAGAAAGAGAGAGAGAGATATATCCCTCTCTTTTCAACCCCCTCACCACCACTGGACAAGGGGAAGGGGAAATCTATTTTTAGAACACCCCCCCACCCTGCGGGTGGGGGGAAAGGGAGGAGGGATGGACGAGGAGGGAGAGGGGGGAGGGGATTTCGAGCAAAAAAGTCAGTCCAATCTCCTAGTTTCCTTCTACTTACTCAACTTTATATCTCTCACATGTGTTATTCACGATTCTAATTACCGAAAAGAGAAAAAATGTATATGTATATAATGCTAAATCTATATATTATTATGTATCTGCTTCTTTATAAACATATTTATACAACACTTATTGAAATGGGCTGCTTTTAAATTAATAGAACAAAATAAAACTTGTAGCACCCTTTATTTATTAAAAAACTTAAAATAGTTGAACAACTAGTTTCGGTTCTATAACCATCTTCAGGTTTTATTTATAAATTTTAAATTTAAATTTATTTATTTATTTTAGAACCTGAAGATGGTTTTAGTACCGAAACTAGTTGTTCAACTATTTTAAGTTTTTTAATAAATAAAGGGTGCTACAAGTTTTATTTCGTTTTATTTATTTTTTACATATTTATACTTATGTCAGTGTTGCATCAAGAAAAACTAATTCTTGTAAAGACACCAGCCAAGCTATTAAAAGATTTAAAAAATCTGGTGTGGCGCACTCACACAACTTTCCTTGCCGTTATGAAAAATTATCAACTGACGCTAGTGTTTACACGCATCTCAAGTCTACTATTCCAAGATTTGAGCCAGCTGGTGACAGGACAATAACGCTGGAGACACACAAAGTCTGCTATCTCTTTATAGTGAATGTTTTAATAGAATCAACAGTTTGCAATTGAATAATAACATATTCTAGAATTCCGAGCTTATTTTCAATTTTAGGTGAAAATGTTACTGAACATTAATTGTACAGTTCTTCATGCTCAATCTTCCCGCTAGAAATGTTTTGTTTAAATTATATCTGAAGCCTGATAATTGGGAATCTAACTTTGTATAGATGGGGCGGAGCTCCTGAAATTTTTACAGATATGGGACTTATGGCAGTTGATAGAGCTTATCAATGAATATATGAGGTATTAATTTGATAAAAATCGTTTGAGCCGTTTTTGAGAAAATCGCGAAAAACCCTGTTTTTGACAACATTTTCGCCATTTTAGCCGCCATCTTGTATTGCATTTGATCGAAATTGTTCGTATCGGATCCTTATAGTGTAAGGACCTTAAGTTCCAAGTTTCAAGCTATTCCGTTAATTGGGAGATGAGATATCTAATGACATATTTTTAAAATGGCAGATGAAAAATTTCAGAATTATAAGCTGATTAAAAAAATATACAATCAACTCAATTAGTTAGCCATTAGAGTAGCCTAATACTGGGATTACTGGGAAGAATTTTTGCGCAATTACCGAGAAATAAGGAAAAATTTTTGCGCAAATCCCCCTCCCCCTCCCCCTCCCCCTCCCCCTCTAGAGTTTGCGCATGCGCAAACTCCCCCTCTCCTCCCCCTCTCCATCTCCCTCTCCCTCTCCCTCTCCTTCTCCCTCTCCCTCACCCTCTCCCTCTCCTTCTCCCTCTCCCTCTCCTTCTCCCTCTCCTTCCCCCTCTCCCTCTCCTTCTCCCTCTCCCTCTCCCTCTCCCTCTCCCTCTCCTTATCTTATCTCCCCTCTCCCAGTGAGGACGAGGGGGTTGAAAAGAGAGAGAGATATATCTCTCTCAGTGAGGGAAAAAAAAATTTCCCTTTTTGGAGGAAAAATTCCCTCTCTCTATAGTGACAGATTAAAGTGAATCCATCTATTGCTATACTGACAGATTAAAGTGAATCCATATTTCTACATCTAATGCTATACTGTCAAATTAAAGTGAATCCATATTTCTACATCTAATGCTATACTGTCAAATTAAAGTGAATGCTAGATGAGGGGAAAAATAATTTCCCTTTGAGGGAAAAATTCTCTACTGTCAAATTAAAGTGAATCTGTTACATCTTTATACTGAGTGAATCTGTTACATCTTTATACTGTAAAATTATAAAGTGATTGCAAATTAATACATCTGATAACTTATACTTTATCTACTGACAGATTAAAGTGAATCTGTTACATCTTTATACTGAGTGAATCTGTTACATCTTTATACTGTAAAATTATAAAGTGATTGCAAATAATACATCTAATAACTTATACTTTATCTACTGAAGATTAAAGTGAATCTGTTACATCTTTATACTGAGTGAATCTGTTACATCTTTATACTGTAAAATTATAAAGTGATTGCAAATTGAATAATTCGGAGGGTACAAGAGAGTGTGATACACCCATCGTTTCTCTGTCTCTCGCATAAGCTTAAAGATTGTGCAAACTACTAGGTGGAAAAAAACAGATGGCCCAAAAACAGATGGCCCCATGCGTTATCTCCTATTCTCGCTTACTCCATATCTACTGCTTTTTCCTCTATTACGAAAGCCATGTGAAAGAGAAATCAGTCGTGAGTTCCTTTTTAATCCTGCCTTCCTATACTGCCAGTTGAAGTGAATCCATATTATTCACTTTATATGTCACTTTATATGTGGCTTGCACCCAACTCGAGCCTCCTGGCACGTTGCCGCTTTTCCTCTATTGCAAAAGCCATGTGAAAGAGAAATCAGTCCTGAGTTCCTTTTTAATCCGTCATTCGTATACTGTACTAGTGAAACCATTTATGCTTCTCTCCACGCAGCGATCTCTGCATTACGAATGCCGAGTAAAGGATCATGTCGTTCTCCCCTTTGATCGGTCGTACGCTACTGCCAGTTTAAGTGAATCCATCATCCACCTCAGCAGCTATGCCTTAGTACATCGCTTCTCACAAGTAGCAGTTTGAGATTGCCAGATGGCCCCATGCGTTATCTCCTATTCTCAAATCACCATATTCTAAATTCCTTTTTGCTATTATCAACAACGAAATAAGCTATTTTGAGCCATCTCTTATCACTGAAAATCCAATGTTCCCGGTTCACACACCTAGCAATGAGATTTCGCTACAACTCTTCACATTCCTGCAATATCAATTATAATTATTCCACTGTCACCAATCTTTAATACTGCTGGCTTTTCTATGATTGAGATAACTACGATAATAAATACAATTGCTGTAGATTGAAGATTCGTACAGCATTCCCTGTTATGACATTTATGACATGTTCTGTATTTTATTTTACTGAGTAGGCTCAATCCAGAAATTACGATTTTACTTCTCAACAACCATTAATGATAATGTAGATGACAAGATTTTTTAACAACAGAGTTTTAGCTGGTTCTATCTAGTTTTCAAACCCTGTGTCAACGCTACATAAATTCGTTCAAGAAAATATTTATCGTAACTACATTAATGCATCAAACTCTCAAGAGACCGATGCATTTTTTCAACATCGAGTTCAATGCATTACTTTCAAGTATAAATAAAAGTGCCTATAGGCTCCTGACAAGAGACAACTATTATTTGATAAATTAATATCATTGATGTCACCAAAATTGTGCATCAGAGTTGAAGCAAAATTAGATGAAGTTGCACTGATGTAAAGATGTAGAAAGTACTTGAAGGTGATTGTTAAAAATGAAAAGCAAGTAGATTATTTGAGTAACAAATTAAGACTGGTAGTAATATTATGGAAGCAGATTTAGACAGAACTTTTTTCTATCAAAGGAAAAATGAAAGCTATTGATTATAGTTATATTTGAGTAATTATGCAAGTAGGTATTTAGATAAGTGTGAGACACATGTAAAGACAACCTTGATGTATCCCTTCCAAGTCAAATGAACGTCATGATTCAGATTAAGTTGGTGAAAGCACAAGTGGCTATTGTTGAGAGAAGCAAAGCGATTATTTGATTTCAGGTGATATGCATATCTAGCTAGAACTAGTTTTTTTTTTTTTTTTTTTTGAAAACCACAGAGACATTCGGGGAACAGCAACTAGCAGAATTTTAAAATACAAATTTGAGAGAGAGAAACTCTCTTC
>NC_052518.1:35481217-35533922 GCF_014356525.2 Nilaparvata lugens
GCATATGAACAGACTACCCACCCCTCCGTTCTATCAATAATTCTTCACACATTTGCTTCTATTGCTTGAGCTGTGGCAACAGTAGGAGATATCATTATGTACAACAATATAGAAGAGATTACTATCTTTACCTATAGATTACATCCATATCTATAACGTATGTTAATCATCCAATTTATTTGAAATTCAGCATTTCGAAAATTATTAATTATGGAAATAATTTTGGTAAGAGATGTAATAACTATTAGTAAGAATAGAGATAATGATTCTCTAAGTACCCTCTGGAGTATAGTAGTTGATGCATTGAACGTAGTTTTGGGAATTAATATCAAGATAAATTATTAATCAGTATTAACAAATGTGGATCTCCTTAGTTTGAAATAATTGCCTCATACATAATCATAAATAGCAGTGGAAAGATTCATTTATAGAACAGAAAGCCAGCTCATGAAAAATGCCAAGGTATATCTATTGTGAAATGTTTTAATACGAATTTCCTATTTTTGTAGTGAAGGGCACCTTAGTAATCGAATCCTGAAATGATTTAATTTACCTTTATTTTTTGGAGGTCGGTCATCCTCTCGACTGTGTGGACCCTCTTGGATCCTCCCTCGCCGATAGAGATCTTGATCCTCCCGTCCGATGACCAGACATTCCTATGCCCATGACGGTCGGCCGCAGCGTTGAGGATCTTGAGGCGCTCCGCAGTCAGATCCTCGCGAATGGTGACGCCGGAACCCTTCAGCTTCCTCTTAGCATCGAAGATCATCTTCCTGGTCCGGTAGCTGCAGAGTCGAACTATGATGGGTCGGTCCTTGGGTTTAGCTTGCCCTTGTTGAGGTGGTTGACGCCTTCCAACGCGATGCGAGCGGTTGACATCCGCCAAAGTCACGGGCACGTTCAGCTTCTTGTTAAAGACATCGAGCGCCAGCAGGTCCGTGTCTTCTTTGTCACTCTCCGGGATCCCAAAAATACGTATAGAATGTCGGCGCCATATTGCTCGAGGTCGTCGACCTTCAGGTGACAAGATACCTCCAGCTCACGAATTCTATCGTGCAGCTGTTTGTTCTCTTCCTTCAATGCCTGAAGTTCCTCGAAAATAGATTTCACAGCCATTGATACAGCACTGTGGACAGACTCTTCGATTTGCTGTCGAATAATGAGGAGGGTCTCTTCGGACAATGCTCCAGAAATAGCTGGCTTCGGAGCATTGACCTCATTCTTCGGTGTGCCTCTATTCGGTCGAACCATCGTGTACCGTTAGGTGGATTTACACTTTTATAGGCGAGAAGGTGAACTGAAGATTTAGGAATGTTTTTTCAAGATAAATAAAAAGAGTGTGAGTTAATCAAAAATATAATTTCACTATTGAATTAAGCTCGAGAAACTGAATAACTAGATGTATAATTTGAAGTGAATTGAACTGTATAACCCTACGAAATATCTGTTAGAAGACGGAGCCGAACTGACACACGTTTACTCACTCGACATAACCGACAGAGAGCCTGGAGAGGGAGAGGGAGAGGGAGAGGGAAGGAGAGGGAAGGAGAGGGAGAGGGAGAAGGAGAGGGAGAGGGGGTGGAGAGGGGGAGTTTGCGCATGCGCAAACTCTAGAGGGGGAGGGGGTAGGGGGAGGGGGACGGGGATTTGCGCAAAAATTTTTCCTTATTTCTCGGTAATTGCGCAAGAATTCTTCCCAGTAATCCCAGTATTAGGCTACTCATTAGCCCACACTGTGATCATTATCTTTCTCTCCCTTGATTCTTGATGTATGAATTAAATATAGAATATACGAATTATTGAGAGTTTATAGATGCAAAACTACGAATAATAGAGGTCGAAGATAAGCCAGGGCTTGATTTTACTATTAATCATCAAGGCCAGTTTAAAGTTGGAAGAGCATTTTCCAGAAGTACATCGAAAATTGACTGTTCTGAATGTAGAATCAATAGTTCTACAGTTCCTGATGAGTTATGACATTAGTTCCATGAAAATATTCAGAATAACAGGATTCAAAAAATAATGCTCTTCCAAGCTTCACAAGATAAGTGTATTTTGGTCAGATGAGTACAAAAATATGCTTATAGATCAACGATTATGAAAGTTCATGAAGAGGAGGTCATCGTAGATTCAGAACCAGTAAGTTCTAATGGGAAAAATTGAATACGGAAGTATTTATGGCTTGTTTAAACTCGTCAATCGAGATAATTCACATTTTCACCAAAAGAATACTGAATTTGAATATTTGGGAGGTGAGAACCCCAGTTCTTGGCAGGGGGAATCACCCTGATTACATATATGTTAAGTTCCAATCGATAGATTCCACAAAAAGTTATTCATGACAGTTTTTGAAACTCGGAAATCGAGATAATTAAAATTTTTTATCAGGAAAGATCTATTTCAACTTTGCGAATGAATATTATTATAAGAGAAAGTAATATGATTGTAATTCTCTTCTCCATCCTTATTATTAGCAAATCATATATGGACAATATTGTATTATCATCTTGAAATATTCACTCAACTTCTTTGAAAAGGAAAGAAGTTCCTTGTATCCACGTGTGTATTGCTGTTTGGCTTTGAAAGCTGCATTCTTGTTCGAATTACATAAATGAGTCGAAAGTGACCTGCTAAGAGGGAAATGGGTCGCCAAAAACATAGGGTGATGTTATCGGAGGTTCAAACGTATTCCATAACAAAACCTTTTCTAGCTGAAACTCTTTTCGGAAGGAACATATGCTTTTCTCACAACGGCTTATTGTCTGTCAGGTCTACAATCTGGAAGGTTTCGAAGGAAAGTGTCGAATATTCATAACAATAAGAATATCTACAACAATAGCTGACCCTCACACTATAGTATAGTTTCTTCGAATTCTGAGAGTAGACAGATGGGATTATTGTTTCCCTAGCCAATTTGCAAACATTTTCTTCAACTGTTCCATTGAGAGGGTAGTATTTATTTGTAAGAAGAGGCAACATCAAAGTCGCAGTGATATCAATACATTGAATACTAGAATGGTCTTTTGTAATGAACCGGTGGAGGTATTTATAAACCAATTTACCTCACACCGGATATCAATCTGTAACCGGTGGAGGTGTTCAATAAACCTCTTCACCTCACACCGGATATCAAATTATGTCGCCGAGAATTTCTTCATACCATGACTTAGTTAATCTTCATGGCACAAAGTGGAATATTAATTACAAAGAACTAAAATAAAGTTTAGGTCTTCAAGAACAACTAACTAAAGTTCTTACTTCTTATCCTTACTTCTTTCTTATCTTACTTCTTAGACATGAGGTTCGAAAGACACTCTTGCAGTCTATCCCACCGTTGTGCACCAATGTAAACGGCAGAGAGTTTCTCCTCTCCTGTAAAATTTACTGACATTATACTACTATTAAACATCTATTTGAATCTGTGATTAGTTTGGAGCTTACAGTGGATTCGTTCATCCAAATGCACAGATTCTCAGCAATATTTAATCGTCACCTATTTTAGCAACTAATAACTATGAGCCAGGAACTTCAATGAAAAATACTTTAAGAATTCAACCTCAGGTTTAGACCTGATACACAAAAAACAACTACAATTATACCCACTCAATTTCACACTATCACAATTAATTGGCTTCTTATTATATAGAATTAATTTATTAGATTGGCTTCTTAACACTAATTCTATTTCCTATTCAAAGAGTAAAGCGAAGTTCTAGTTTATGGTAGTTTTAAATTATTGTGAATGTTATTCTCGTGGATGTCGATTCTAGAGAGCTATAGTGTATTATCTTGAGTCTTCGACCATGTATAGATGGCCCAATACATCCTATACATTGTCGAAATTTAAATCACCACACTTATGATTGCCATCTGTCATGGATCAGTAGCCTCTCCACCATAATTTTGTGTATTGCTAAGTATATTAAAGTATTATCGAGTATTATCAAGTGTAGGCTATTAAAGTTTTATAAAGTGTTCTAAATGATAAGATACTGAAGTATTGAAGTAATGATTTTCACAATACATCAAGATCATTATCAAACTTGCTTTATTTGGTTGACCCCTTACCCCCCACCATCATTGATTCAGAAAACAATTAGCTTCTACACACACTCCCCCCCCATCTATACAAATTTTCGTCAGTCATACTACATCACTAGCTTTTTTGGGACCCCCACACAAGAATTTTATTGATTTAGAGAGAACCCAAGAATTTCAAGAATGCATAGACGGGTAGGGGTGTTAGTAACCCAACGAAATTTCAATTGGAGTGAAACCTTAGTATCTCATAGGCCCTATCCAAAACGATTTCAAGTACAAGCTTGGTCAAAAGTATAAACTTCAGTGAATCATCTTGAATGGAAATCGGTATTCAAAAGTCTGTATTCAATACTCTGTGTCTTAAAATTTCTCTGTATCTTTAAAAGTCTTACTCTCTCATTTAAAAATTGAAGAAAACTTGAAAAGACAAAGATATCAATATCGAAAGAATATATTGATATTTAAATCTATTGCAGCAGTCATCATAATATGATTATGAATATGAATTTTAATATTATGGGTAAGCTCTAATTATTAATGATAATATTCAAAATCTCTCATATAATTATATTTCAATCAATAATTAACTGAAGAGTTATTGGAGAATTTGGAATAACAAAAGAAATGCAATTGCGAATATTTAATTGCAAAATCATCATGGAACTTCGTGGAGCATAACCTTGGATTATTGTCATAATAATAGATTGCAACATGTGTTTCATTCTATACCATTGAAAGTCTTCTTCCTCTTGATTTTGAGTAAACATTCCAAATCAATAGAATATCATTCAAAGGGACATTGAAAATACTGATGATGATGTAATCTTAGTCGAAATTATGTTCTATCATGTTAGTCTATAATATCTATAGTATCTATTTGCATTCCACATATTGGTTGGTATTTACAATAGCTAAACAACTCAATGTGAAGCATTGAATCTATTGAAAGGAACAAATTAAAAGATTGAAATTATTGTTATGATAACACGGGTGAACGCACCCTCCCCCCACTGAATTAAGAAACTTTCCCCCCCATGTAATATGCTTCCCCTGGGCACCCTTGAAAATAATAATCATCCGTTGTAAAAGAATGGTGTGAATTCAAATACAGTCGCTTCACATTGATTTGAAAGGTTAGTGTGAGGAATTAAAAAATAAGTTGGTTGAGACCCTCAACATGACCCTCAATTTGAAATGAAATATAAAACTAATAATTGCTAATATGATCAATAAACTAATTAATCAATGTCCAAATTAAAATGTTATATTGTTTAAATTTCACCAGATGATATGAAGTAGAAAAATTGAACTCAACTTCCTATGCATTACTGTATCAACTTGAACTAAGCTGATATTTTCCTTTAAAGAAATTATTTAGCCTTAAAAATCGATTTGATGAATGGTAAGGTGGGAAGAAATGCCATAGTAATCTATTAATTCATCAAATGAATATTGATTGTTTATAGTTCACTTCTAATAGATAATTCCCCTAGAGTAAAAACATAAAAGCTGTTTTCCCACAAAACAGCTTTTTTGAGTTACTACAGTCTTATCATCTGATGTTGCGCTAAGCTATTGCTAGGAAAGAAATCTTGCTGTAGGAATCCATAGAGAAATTATAGTTTAGAGTTTCTATTATTGGTAACACTGATCACGCGGACTCGCGTGCGTGAGCATTAACTTGTCACTGTTATAGTGTAGAACTGTACAGCGCATGCGCAATGACGTCATTGATGACGACATTATACTAAGAATATTTCGACCAGTGTGCATGACTACTATTTCTATTTCGGCCTTCTGCGCATGCCCGGTGACGTCAAAATGACGTAGCATACTAAGACTATTTCGCACTAAGAATATTTCGGTTCACCGGCATCAAATTAATGCAATCGGTAGTTATTATAATGAAATCATATAGAGCTCTAATTTTATACAAAATTGGCATTTCCAATAATGTTTTACTATGTATGGATCTCTCAATTAAGCTTTCCGCATTCAATGCATGAGTTGTAACAATAATGCAGCCAATGGTTGCCGGTAATCCTTCCTACAACTTCATGCGACTTTAGAATTTGATACATAGAATGTGAGACTATCAGCAGTAGATTGCTTTTAGCGAAGTGAAGTAATAAGTTTTTATAGAACTAGATAATTTGCACCGCATATCCTGTTTCAATATTGATAAGAGTGGAAGGAATAAACACTTCATAATAGAACAAATTCACACCTGGACTAAGAATAGAGTTCGCGGGAAATGATTCACACCGCATATATAGAATAGAATAGAATAGAATAGAAATAGTCTTTATTCATCAGATGTAAGAAATACATTGGAACAGTGTCAATAGATTAAATATATATATATATATATATATATATATATATATATAGATATAAATAACTAGGCTAGCCTAGTATAGACAAAAACGTTTCGTCAAAAATCAATGTTAAACTCTTCAAACGAATACAGCGACAATTTTACCAGATATTCCCTTAGATACTTTGCAAACATTGTTGGATCTTCTAATATTTGGAGACTGCTTGGCAACTTTACAAAACACTTCTTACCTCTGTATATGGTTTTTTTCGTAAAAAGATCTAATCTGTGCCTCTCTGTTATACGACCAAACCTTGTATTATAACCGTGAGTGTTATTTCTCAAGTTTGTGTCACCAAATTTTTTGAAAAAGACTATAACATCATATATGTATTGTCCATATATTGTTAAAATTTCCAGGTCTGAGAAAGCTAATTTTACAGAATCAGTTCTATTGAGGTTCAGCATAATTCTTATTGCTCGTTTTTGCTGTTTTAGAATTTTATCAAGGTTACTTTTACTTGTACTACCATATATGCATAGACCATATGATAGATGTGCATGGACTACTGAGTGGTATATTGATTTTAATATTTGTATACTACATAAACTGGACATTTGACGCAATGCATATAGACCTGGGGATATTTTTTTCACAACATTGGCAACATGATTTTCCCACGAAAGGTTACTATCTATTAACAGACCAAGAAATTTAGTTTGATCTTCACAATCCAAAAGGGTGTTATTCATAGCTACGCTTGGACACAATTCACTCCTGTTCTGCCTTGTTGAAAAGGGGACTACAATAGACTTACTTGAGTTCAGCAAGAGATTTCGGCTATTCAGGTATTCATTAATAGAGGACAGGCCTACAGCAGATGAGAGTTCTACATCCTCAATCGATTTTCCTGAAAATATGATGTTAGCATCATCTGCATAGAGACACACAGAGGCATGTGCTCGAACCACATCAGGCAGACCCTTGATGTAACATAGGAATAGTAAGGGACCCAAAATGGACCCTTGAGGGACACCATACTTTAAACTTCTTAGGTTAGAGCGATAACTGTATTTGTAACTATGATTGTTTTTCTCCTCAGTATGCTCTATTTCAACAAATTGCTGTCTGCCAATCAAATAAGATGAGAACCACTTCCTCTCCTTATCATGTACTCCCAATTCCTCTAATGCGCGCAAAAGAACATTATGAGACACACTATCAAATGCACGTGTCATATCTAAAAATATGCCAATAATTCTCTCACCTTTATCTATTGTATTAATTATGGTATCTATGAAATCCACCATTGCTGTAATTGTTGACTTTTTTGAGCGGAAACCATGCTGTTCTTTATCCAATAAATGGTTTGCTTCTAGGTATTTCATTAATTGAATATATACCACACGTTCAATGATTTTTGAGAAAACTGATAACAACGCTATTGGTCTGTAGCAACCTGGATCTTTGATGTCACCTTTTTTAAATATTGCATAAACTTTAGCTATCTTCAGTTTATCAGGAAATTGACCTGCTATAAGGGATGAATTTATAATGTGTGTTAATGGCTTGATTATAGCTCGTAAAACTCGTTTCACTACCGTTATTGGGATATCATCTGGCCCAGAAGAGTGTTTGTTCTCAAATGACATCACTATTTTATGTAATTGACACTCAGTAATAGGTTCAAATCTAAACCTCAATGAAGATTGACAACAACGTGGATTTTGTACAGTTACAGGTCTAGAACCATTGAGAATATCTGGTTTAACAAACCTATCAACAGCCGAAACAAAAAAATCGTTAAATATATTGCTCACAGTACTAGGATTCGTTGAGTGTATACCATCGCTTATTACACTTAGATTTGAGTTGTTCTTCCTATTCTTACCCACCTCAGCATTTATAATTTTCCAAGTTACTTTATTCTTATTTTTAGAATTAGAAATTTTCCCATCAAAGTATTTTTGTTTATTCTTTACAATCATAAGTTTAAGAGCTTTTCTATTATTTTTTATTTGAATCTTTAATTCTTCTCTTTTTGTTTGTCTATGTAAATTCTCTAACTCTAATAATTCTCTTTTTTTATCAGTGACCTCTGGACTTATCCCGTTCCTACTATCAGTTTCTTTCATAGTTCTCAGGATTTTTGGAAAATTAATATTAAAATAATGTGAAAAAGTCGAGATAAAGACATTGTACTTTTCATCCACTGGTGATTGATAAACCTCCATCCAATTTAAATGAGCTAACTCTCTATAGAACACTTCTAAGTGACAGTCATCAAATCTACGACAAAATTTCCTGATTGGCTTATCGCGGAACACACTCATACCTCGGATCTCGAGCAGCTGCGCATCGTGGTCCGAGATATGAGTGATTATACCCGATATCTTTAAACTATCATCAGCTATGTTGGTAATAAAGTTATCTATCGCTGTTTCAGATGTGGTAGTAATTCTTGTAGGGAAATTGACTTTATAAATCATATTATGCATTTTCAGTACATTCATGAACTTATTATATGTGTTATTTTTCTCCAGAACATTGATATTTATGTCACCTGCAACGATAACTTTTTTATATTTTTTACATAGAATTTCAAGAAGTATTTCTAACTTTTCTAAGAATGGATCTAAATAACAATGCTGAGGTGTTCTATATAAGCAAGCCAGGACAAAATTAAAATTATCAAGTGAAAACTCAGTTAAACAACATTCAAACTCTTTTTCAGTCGTTATTGACTGAATAGCAGGTAGATTTACACGTTTACATATTGAGAAAAATTTATTGTGCACTAGAATCATGACCCCACCCCCAGTACTGTTAAGTCTAGAAAATTGTGAACTTATCAGATAGTTTGGTAGATTTAGTATTTCTGTTTCAGCACTTGACATTTTATGCTCTGAAATAGCTAGTATCTCTGGCTCCAACTCCTGTAAATTTATTTTCAACATTTCCAATCGTGATGGTAGGTGTTGAACATTTTGATGTAATATAGAAATCTTGTCAAAAACTGATCTATTTTTATGAATAGAAGTCTGATTAGGAGAAGTAACTCTCTTTTGAGCCTTGTCATTTACTGTCCGTTTAAAGTGCGTCTATGTGAGTGTAGTGTACCATCAGCAACGTTATCAGCCAGTTTATCAGTGGAAATAGTATAATAATCTACAGTGCTAGAAGAGTCAAGATCCAGTGACAAATTATGATACGCTTTTGCTATAGAATCCGATATGTAGCGCTTTCCCATGAAACTGAAATGCAATCCATGGCGGGTATGGAAACGACGGCCAATGTCTTCAACATTCAAGACCTTAACATTTGAAAAACCACCGCAAAGCTTACGAATGGATTGATTGGTATTCTTAATAGTACAATTAATAGAAGAATTTTTAGGAAGATCATAACGATATGGAATGTTCATTAACAATACATTAGTGTGCATTAAACCCTGCAGCTGATTCCTCAATGAAGTTAGAAAGTCGCCAGATCGATCCTTATGCATGTCGTTGGTTCCACCGATGATAACAATGAGGTACTTGTTGGATAGGGATGAACCCTCCTGGGTACAGCTGGATGCTACTTGATCGAATGTGGCCCCCGGTTTGATGACACCTTCTACGGCACCGTCGGACGCATCAGCCACCAGCTTCACCAAACGTCTGCCATGACTGTCAGCAACAATTTTTATTTTTCCAGTCTCCTTATTTTTCTTGACAATTCCCTTTGAATTCAATCTAGTTTGTTCAATATTTGATGGATTTGGAGCTTTACTAATTGATAAAACAGTTGTTGAGTTTTCGACAATGTTGTCTGATCGCTTCTCGTATGGAGATTTATTAAGCCTATTATTTATTGAAGACATCTTCGCTCCCTCCTCCAGCTCAATCCGATCCTCCCACCGACGTTGTCTCACCTCCATAAGTTCCATCTGCTTAATTCTTAATTTTTCATGGAGTCTAGAGCAGTCTGAACATGTCATTTTTGATTTAGTCTGTGTTGACATATGGGCAAAAGACCTAACTTCCACTCCAGCACTGAATTCAAGTTTTTCTTTATTTTCCAATAAATCATTGACTTGTTTTTTTAATCGTTGTATCTCCTGATCAGTTTGTTCTTCCATGTTTAATGACTCTTCAAAACAATAGATTCTTCTTTGCTTTTCAATATCTAAATTCTTTTTTAATTGAGAATTCTCGGTTGAAATATCACTTAAGATTCCTTGAAGGTCGTCATTTACTTTTAGGCAGGCATCTAGTCGATTCAGAGTACTGATAAGATGAGGGACAATTTCCACAATTGCATCATTAGAATAATTGGAAGATATGACACCCAGTGCTCCATGTATTTGAACAGCCAACTGCACAACTTCCTCATTCATCAGTCCATCACTCAGATGCATGCAGTCCACATCTGACAATTTCAACAGTTCATTTCGATTTCTTCTGGTTAACATTTTGTAAGATTGAATATTCAACAGTCGTAGTAGAGAATATATCAATGAATAATGAAGAACGAGATTGCGTCGTTTATTCGATGTTTGGAAAGGTCAGATAGGAATATTATAGGAATCGCCAAGAGAGCAAACAAGGCTGGAAAACATTATAGGAAGCTCCTGAGTACATAGGTTTTTCTATCGTACAAAAAGTAATAAATTGTGTATTTTACAGTTGAATATACGCAGTTATAGAAGGAACTTTGATGAATTTTCAATATTATTAGATAGTTTTAAAGTTATTAAAATCAATTGTATTGTTTTGACTGAAACGTGGTTAGATGATGATGAGTCTGTGATGCGGCTCCCGGGTTATGATGTCTATCGCTCTGGAAGTAAACTCAATCAGAATGATGGTGTGGTAGTGTACATTGACAGTTCACTGTCAGTTTCCTCCTGTGAACAGCTGTGTCTGGGCGGGATCGCTAGCTGCCTGGCTCTTAACTTTACTTTTAACGGTGTGCCCTGCCACTTGTTGGCTGCCTATCGCAGTCCCAATACTGATATAAATCTTTTCACTGTCGCTCTCCGGAATTATCTCTTAAATTTGAATGATGATAGAAAAACCTTACAAATTTTTTGTGGCGATATTAATATTAATATTCTGGGTGTTGCATTGAGCTCCGTGCAGGAGGGTTACCTGGATATGATGTATGAGTTGGGTTTCATCAGCTTTATGAATCGGGTAACACGTCCTGCGGGGAGTTCATGTATCGATCACTTTTTTGTAAAAAATGACAGAAATATGGAAATAAAATCTGCAATCATGGAAACAGCTATAACTGACCATTATCCGACATTTATTCAATTAGCTTCCGGGGTGCCTGTAGACTCGAACAATTGTCGGCCAACCATACCTACATACAGAGTGACCCAGTGGAATAATGTTGCGGCCGATCTGTTAGAAAAAGATTGGGGTGGTATCACTGCTGTTACAGACAACGTTGATTACTGTGCTGATACTTTCATAAATGAAATTACATCAACAATCGAACGATTTACACAAATTAAATTAGTTTCAGCCAGGAATAGAAAGATTAAACCATGGATTACACAGGGGCTTATTAATTCAATAAGACATAGAGACAAATTGAGCAAAAAGGTGTTGAGGCAGCCGTTTAATGCAGGATTGAAAGAGGAGTACAGGATTTATAGGAACGCACTCAATGTCGCTATAAAGAATGCTAAAATACATTATTATAAGGATAAGGTGGATAGTGTAGGGGGTGATTCTAGAAAATTCTGGTCTATAGTTAATGAGCTGGCTTGTAGGCCAGGTTCAGCTGAGCGATTCCCCTTGGCGCAGTTTCATCAGGGGGGCGCACCTTCTGATTTAGAAATAAAAGAAATAGGTAACTCCTTTAATAATTTTTTTTCAAATGTAGGTGCTGAATTGGCTGATGCAATTCCTGAAAGGGGCCCTGAGGTGGTAAATGATGATGATTACATTGTCAATTCCACTTTCAGGCTGCAACCACTTGACGAACAGACATCCGGGAGATCTTGAAGGGGATGCGTGGTGGCTCTGCTCCGGGGCTTGATAACATTGATTCAAAATTCATAAAAGAACACATTGATGTGGTGATTGAGCCTCTTCTTCACATTATTAATGTCAGTATCCGAACAGGCCAGTTTCCAAATGCTTTTAAAATGGCAAAAGTCATTCCTATTTTTAAATCTGGTACTAAAAATCTTATAAGTAATTACAGACCTATTTCTATGCTAAGCATATTTTCAAAGATCCTCGAAAAAGCAGTGAAAAACCAATTACAGAATTATCTAGAAACAAATAACATCATAGCAAATAATCAATATGGCTTTAGAATGGATAAAAATACATCACATGCTCTGTTTGATATAACAAAAGAGATCACGCAGAGGGTGGAAGATCGGAAACATGTTTTAATCACGTTTCTAGATCTTGCAAAAGCATTTGACTCTGTGGATAGACTGAAGCTTTTGAGAAAAATGGAGCTCTATGGAATCAGAGATGGTTCATTGAGGTGGTTTGAGAGTTACTTCCAGAGCAGGAAACAGTCAGTTTATATAAATGGAATTGGTAGTGACTCTATGCCCGTTGATTATGGAGTTATACAAGGAAGCACACTAGGTCCTATACTATTCCTAATTTATATAAATAATATAAGTAAATTGCAGTTGAATGGCAAACTGTTCCTGTTTGCCGACGATACTGCATTGGTTTCCTGTGGACGTACTTGGCGGACGCCTTCAGTGAGGCCTCAAAAGACCTTTTACATGTGAAGAAGTGGCTCGATCAAAATAAACTCACACTCAATGTTGTTAAAACCAAATATTTGCCAATATATTTTATGAAAAATAGTATGCCAGTTCAAGAATGTCTCAAGCTTCACTCATGTAATGACCACCTGTCACTTACCTGTAATTGTGAGACGCTTGAACAGGTGGAAAAATACAAATATCTTGGAGTCTTCATAGATTGCAGGCTTTGTTGGACTCCTCATATGGAATACCTCAAATGTCGCATTCGTAGACTAATATATGCCTTTCGACAGTTGAGGGAGGTTCTTTCAGTCAATCAATTGAGAAGGACATACTTCGCCTATGTTCAATCAATTATAAATTATGGAATCCTGGCCTGGGGTGGAGCATCCTCGTTCACTTTGAGAGCTGTCGGAATTGCACAGCGAGCAATCATAAAGACTTGCTTGAACCAGGATAGTCGCTATCCGACTGAACTGGCCTATCAAGAATTTCAGGTCCTTGATGTGCGACAGCTATACATAAAATCACTTTTAATTTTCATCCGAAGTAATAAAAATGCAATATTTAATCCTCTTATCCATCCCTACCAAACACGAAATATGAATATATTTGGAATTCTACAACCCAGATTAGTTAGCAATTGCAATAGGTTTAATAGTCATTACATATGCCACATTCTTTATAGAAATATACCCGCCTACATAAAGCAAATAGAACCCCTTAGCCTTAACATATACAAACGATTTTTAAATATGTGGTTATTTGAAGCCGGCAGGGATGTCGCTGATCAGCTCATCTACTCCTCTTACCGGTTTTGATACTATGTGTATATTTTTCTTGTATTCATCATCATATATGTGAATTAGATAAAAATCTTATCTATCATCATCATATTTATGAAAGTATATATATCATCAATATATTGCTCATAATTTATCATTGTTCAAGTTCTAAATTTTATTTTGTGTGCCATGTTCAAGCTATATACCATAATATATATATTGTACTACTTCAATTCAAAACATATACTTTCTCCACTACATTTAACAAACTTTTATTTTTCAAATTGTACTGTATTGTAAATATTTATAATTTTCTTTTTAGTATCAATTTTTTTTTCATTAGAACTCTTTCCCCACACACAGACTTGTCTATGTGGGGAAAATTCACAAGTATTTATATTATTTATACATGTGTACTGTATTTGTAATGATTTCTGTGAATAAACTCAATTTGAATAATTACAGGAAAGTGCCGGTAGACAAAATGGAGACTATTGTGCGAAAAGAAGCGTGTGTATGTTGAACAGTGTACATTAATACAACTCACTATTCTGTAAATTGGATATACATACCAGGTAACTGTGCACTTGAAAATATCACTTGAATACTCACTATGTAAATACTCGACACAACAAATGTTTAAATTCGAAAAATTTGGGAGCCTAAAATTTCATTGACTTAAGTGTGTAGCCCAGTGCTACCAACCGCCGCTTTTATAGTATATGCTGCTTTTATTTTTATTAGAGTGGAAGGAGTAGAGGAAACATTGTTTTGTGTGAATGAGATAATAGGATGTTTTTCCTAATCATTGAATGGAAAGGATATGCGGTCAAGAAGTGGAGCAATTTTTAGAACAGGAAACCATAAACAGCTTTACTCGCGAACTTATTATTTATATACTTTTCTCATTGGAAATATACATATCGTCTCCTAACGATAAAGTCGGCTTATCCATAAGGAAATATCCTACACAATCCCGTTTTTTTGCATGTTGGGGAGATAAATCTTCTTCAATGTGTTAGAAGCTCTCACACACTCAGTAGTGATGTCACTATACTTAGAGTTGGAAGAACTCCTGAATTGGTTAACATTGATGATGAAGCGGTATGTACTCTATGAGAACTTTTCCTCTATCTATATTCACTTCATTATAAGTATTCAATATTTATGTATAAATATTCATATTTATTTATACATACTTCATTATTAGTAGATGAGAAGTATGGATTTGATACTCTCTCTCTCTAGTCATGCTCTAGTTAATATAGTCATACCTAATTACATTCAGTCATGCTCAATTACATTTAGTCACGGCCTATTTGATGTTGATTCATAGCAGAGAGAGATATGTGTGAGAGAGAGAAAGGCAATCTAGTGACAGATCTAAGTGAAACGATCTTCTGCTAGATTTAAGTGAAACGAACTTCTTACCATCATGAATTCTAGATGTACTTGACAACTAGGATGAGATTTTACCATTCTTTCAATGCATATCCAGCAGTAACATTCAAATCCCATCTTTTCCTTTTAAAACTCTTTATGTTGTGTGTGTGTGTATTCAGCACAGTTGAATATTCTTTTAGAAGAATAATAATGAATTCAAAGTTGTCTTCTGAATATATATTTATATAAATTAAATCATTCTCACCAAATCTTACATTCTAAACATAGAACCAATCAAACTGAAAAACATTATGGTAATGCTTCAATAGGATATATCTCCAATGAAAGTTCATTGAAAATTGGCATATCAAAGTTTGTCATTTCTTGTCACAGTTTTCACTCATCTCACAGCACAATGTAGCAACGTTTATAGATAAGGATATACAAGCTTACTGTGAGACAACCTTAAACGTTATCATTACGCACCAATTCTCCTCTTGGTGGATGATTAACATGTTTCAAAATTTCACTTCAGAGTCCTTACAAGGAGGAATGCGGTTCCAGTCTATATATTCAAGCCCACCCCACCATTTTGAAACCATATGCTAGTACTGAATATTAATTTGTCTTACCAACTCTACAAGGTTCAATTCATTTTTGCATACTTTGAAATGTAAAATTGGAATGTATTCTATTACTGTTTAATCCATAGTATTTTTCTTTCTTTACAGCTAGCTGAGATTAATAGTATTGGTTTGGAGGAGTGGTTGAGGCGACTGGATGCACCGGTCGCTTCTCCACCACCAGCATCCCCACCAGCAGCATCTCCACCGTCAGCCATCCAATCACCGGCAGCATCTCCACCGCCAGCCATCCAACCACTGGCAGCATCCTCACCGGGACTTTATTTGCACTGTATTTTATTCTATATTCCATGTTCCATATCCAATTATTCTGTATGTCTATATCATTCTATATTCGCACTATATATTTTATTCTATATTTCTATATTTCATGTTTCATATCCAATTATATGATTATTATTATCCAACATTTGTTTTTATTTCACCACCAGTTGATTTAGTATATATAAGAAACAGCTTTAACCAAGCACTAGTCTCAAGATGCATCTCACACCCTGCACTATATGACTATCCATAAATGTTTCCAATAGAAATTTACTATAGGAGTTGATAGTGCAGGATGTGCCTTGTACTCTTAACTATTGTTCCTACAATATACCTGTTTGATTGCAATAATGAGCAATTCTAGCCTTCTTCTAGCTCCTATACTATGTATACTTTACCAACTATGTCTAAGCTCATTGCAGCATGCTGTAAGTGAACAGTGACTGATCAGTAACTGATCAGTGACTGATCAGTGACTGAACAGTGACTGATCAGTTACTGATCAGACTGATCAGTGACTGTTCAGTGACTGATCAATAACTGAACAGTGACTGAACAGTGACTGATCAGTTAAGAGTGACTGGTCGTGCATGAGCATCTTGAGCTAGAGTCCTTAATGCTGGTGGCCATTGGTCATGTGATAGAGGGAGGTGGAGTGGGGTCGCCTAAAGTAAATTAAGGTGATTTTTTACCTATATGAATTAATGAAACTCTCAATCAATGGTTAACACATAAAATGAGGTTTATTTCATACATGTTTACATCATTACATGAGAGTTGTTTTAGACAGTGGATCAGCCAATGATGGTTTATTTCTTTATTAACATATTAAAAATGGTAATACATTCGATATTAACTGATTGGTGTGATGAGGGCTACTACCAAATTGAAGCCGTCTTGGCCTCGGCCGGTGGGATGCCTGGCGGCGGTCGGTGGCGGCCGGCAGTGGTCAGCGGCGGCCGGACGACTGGCGGCGGTCGGGCGACTGGTGGTGGTGGACCAGTCTACCCACTACATACAAAAAAAAAAAAAATTAAAAAAATATATATATATATCCTCTGGTTCTGTTGATACTGACCTTTAATACTTACCTTTACCACCTTGGATTTGAGCTTGGAACCTCCAACTTGGGAAGTTGACTTGCTAACCACTACACCATAGAGGATTTATGTTTAAAGACTTGAATTATATAGAATATGATACTTCTTCCGACTGGTGACAATAGTGGGGCGACTGGTGACAATAGTGGGGCGAGTGGTGGTGATAGTGGGGCGACTGGTGGCGATAGTGGGGCGACTGGTGGTGATGGTGGGATGACTGGAGACGATAGTGGGGCGACTGGTGGCGATAGTGGAGCGACTGGCGGCGATAGTGGGGCGACTGGTGGTGATAGTGGGGCGACTGGTGGCGATAGTGGGGTGACTGGCGGCAATAGTGGGGCAACTGGTGGCGATAGTGGGACGACTGGCGGCGATAGTGGGGCGACTGGCGGCGATAGTGGAATGACTGGTGGCGATAGTGGGGCGACTGGTGGCGATGGTGGGACGACTGGCGGCGATAGTGGGACGACTGGTGGCGATGGTGGGGCGACTGGTGGCAGTTGGATGACTGGTTGTGGTTGAATGACTGGTGTTATGGATTGAGGTCTACTTCTGATGAACAATCCATCGATGATAAGCAAACTCCATCCACTGGAATCTCCTTCAAATTTCGACTCCTCATCCAGTAGGGTCATGCACGCTTGGTTGATGATGTCTGGAAGATTGATAATACTGAAGATGGTGTAGTTTGGAGTTTTGAAGGTGACATTCTGAAACTCTTCTTGTTCGAAGAAGGTCTTATCAAGGGTGCTGCGGAAATATGTTGCCTCCAATACTAGATTGAACTTCATTGCTCCATGTGTCTGCAGTTGCTGACTGATGATGTGAACAATTTTATCCTTCAGACTGCTCAGAAAGGTGTGGAAATCTTTGGCAGGCTCATCCTTGTATGCATTATTGTAGTATAGAGTCGTGAGTCGGGATTTGAATGCCTCCTCCAGGACAACAAACTCGTCCACTGAGTTTGCTGTTTGTTGACATCGTGCAGCTTTGCTCATCTGGAACAATGCAAAACAATATTGTATTAGTATGGTATGCAGTATTCAACTCTATATATATATATATACCTTCATCAGATGTGGGGGATGAAGGCAGTGAATCAGTATCTAGGATCGTGGGTCAGGTGTGTGGGTGGGTCGGGGATGGAGGTTCATAGGTGTTTATGTTCTAGGGATGATGGTCCGGAGCTGTATGGGGGAATGTGAATGGGGGTCTAGGATCTACTTCCTGAGGTGGGATGGGTGCTCCTGATCATTAGAACCATTGCCGCTCATGTCTGAAACGACATACACACTATCAATGTCGAACATATTGTGGGTACAGCCTAATTCTAGGGCAAAGACTTGTTATACGTTTTTTAGGTTAGGTTGAATTACAACCACCAACTCAAAGAACATAATTCACAATTAAACTCTTAACTTGTATGTATTGGAACCTAATTCATAATTACACTAGTCATTTTTGACTATGTCATTTACTCTATGTATTGGAACCTAATTCATAATTAAACTTGTCATTTTCGAATTTAAGTCATTTTAGAATTTTATTGTCAGTCTCAAACTACTTCAAAATTCTACTCTTTTGGACTTAATTGTTAAATCATGAATATAATATAAATATATATATATATATAACTATAAAATGCACTGGTACTTACTCTTGATGTTGATAAAGATGAGAGTAGTCCAAAACCAATACACTGGAATCACACACACGTACTGGTGGTACACACATGTACTGATGGCACGACTGCACAAGACACAATGTCCCACTCCTTGCAGAACAACTCCTTTTATACCCCAGTTCAGGATCCGGAGGGAATTTTTTTCCCCTTTTTTCCCATTTATTCCCAATTTTATGTGTTTTTGATTTTTTTTTTAATTTTTTAATTTTTTTTTCATTTTTTTAAAAATTTTTTCTATTTTTATTTTTATTTTCTTTTCTTTTTAAATTTTTTTTTTTTAATTTAATTTTTTTTTTGGGGGGGGATGACCTTGAGGTTGGGGTGGTTGACCTGGATGACCTTGAGGTTAGGGTGGTTGACCTGGATGACCTTGAGGTTAGGGTGGTTGACCTGGATGACCTTGAGGTTGGGGTGGTTGACCTGGATGACCTTGAGGTTAGGGTGGTTGACCTGGATGACCTTGAGGTTGAGGTGGTTGACCTGGATGACCTTGAGGTTAGGGTGGTTGACCTGGATGACCTTGAGGTTGGGGTTGGTTGACCTGGATGACCTTGAGGTTAGGGTGGTTGACCTGGATGACCTTGAGGTTGGGGGTGGTTGACCTGGATGACCTTGAGGTAAAGGCCGGTTCTGGCACACTTGTGTGCCAGGACCGGCCTTTTTATACTACTATTAACGAAAATCCTAATTAAATAACCCTGTTGTCAATATTTGCAGTAGCAGAAGTCTTAATTGGGATTTTCGTTTAATAATAATTACTATTTCATAGAATTTTTTCTTGTTTTTTAGAAGATATCCACTTTGTGAATAATACCAGAAACCAAGAATGCGATTGTACATAAATAAACTAATAATGATCAATTCAATAATGTTACCTTTTTCTATGGTAGAACATAACAAAATTAGCCTACTGCTCTCCAGAACTCCACAAAGCTTACCAATTACTATTCTTGAGAATTTCACAAGTTCTCAAGAATTATACACAAGTTATAAATAAAACATTGATTTACACAAAGCATCTGCTAAATCTCAGCCATAGTAATCATGTAAGAAATTGCTTTCAACTGCTGCTTCTAGCATCTTCCCTTAAAAAATTTTCCCGGGGAATTAATAAACATAAGCAAGCAATGTTAATCCAAGTTCTCTTTATTTTTCTCTTCTGCCATTTAATCCAAGTAATCATTGTTAAAGCATACGTTTCTCTGAAGGCGTGATTCAAGTACTTCTAATTTATCATGTTATCATGATAACATTTATCATTTATCATGTTAATTTATAAACTATTCACATAAAATGTAAAAACTAGCTGTTGAGAGAGCGATATCTTACTGAAGACTGGAGATCAAAACTATGTGAGAGAAGAAGTTCTGAGAGTGAAAAGGAACATTTACTTTGGTCAGTTTCAATCCAAAACTGCGTTTCTAGAAAGAGGAAGGAACCAGTAGAATTGGCAACGTCGGAGTGATCCGAAGACAATGCAAATACCTGCATCTATTGTATTGGTCACCCTTCAATTTCCTTACGCCTACGTCATGGTGTGTATGAATGTACCCCGTATAGCGGGAATTTGAGTGAGCCCGTTTCGACAGAGAAAAAATTTGAAATTTAACTTTTTTTTTGTTATAGGGGTATTCATTTATATTTATCGAATATACATATAAAATCTCAGCATGATTGGAGCACTGGTTCAGGGTGAGCCCGTTTAGTGCAGAAAGTGTGTGCTTCCCCCTTTGACCCCTCTTACAAGCACTGGTGTGTGTGTTTGTGTGTGTGTGTGTGTGTGTGTGTAGTAGCTATGAATTGTGGGGATAGACCGGTTTTTTTGCGCAATTACCCCCCCTCCCCCCTCCCCCACCCCCCTGAGTTTGCGCAAATTCCCCCTCCCCCTCTCCCTCTCCCTCTCCCTCTCCTCTCCCTCTCCCTCTCCTTCTCCTCTCCCTCTCCCTCTCCTCTCCTTCTCCCTCTCCCTCTCCTTCTCCTTCTCCCTCTCCTCTCCTTCTCCCTCTCCTTCTCCCTCTCCCTCTCCCTCTCCTCTCCACAGATTAAGTGAATCCATATTTCTACATCTAATGCTATACTGACAGATTAAAGTGAATGCTAAATGAGGAAAAAATTCTCCACTGTCAAATTAAAGTGAATCTGTTACATCTTATACTGACAAATTAAAGTGAATCCATATTTCTACATCTAATGCTATACTGTCAAATTAAAGTGAATCCATATTTCTACATCTCTATACTGTCAAATTAAAGTGAATGCTAAATGAGGGAAAAAATTCTCTACTGTCAAATTAAAGTGAATCTGTTACATCTTTATACTGACAGATTAAAGTGAATCCATATTTCTACATCTAATGCTATACTGTCAAATTAAAGTGAATGCTAGATGAGGGAAAAAATAATTTCCCTTTGAGGGAAAAATTCTCTACTGTCAAATTAAAGTGAATCTGTTACATCTTTATACTGAGTGAATCTGTTACATCTTTATACTGTAAAATTATAAAGTGATTGCAAATTAATACATCTAATAACTTATACTTTATCTACTGACAGATTAAAGTGAATCTGTTACATCTTTATACTGAGTGAATCTGTTACATCTTTGTACTGTAAAATTATAAAGTGATTGCAAATTGAATAATTTGGAGGGTACAAGAGAGAGAGAGTATGATACACCCATCGTTTCTCTGTCTCTCGCATAAGCTTAAAGATTGTGCAAACTACTAGGTGGAAAAAAACAGATGGCCCCATGCGTTATCTCCTATTCTCGCTCACTCGCACCATATCTACTGCTTTTTCCTCTATTACGAAAGCCATGTGAAAGAGAAATCAGTCGTGAGTTCCTTTTTAATCCGTCATTCGTATACTGCCAGTTAAAGTGAATCCATTCTGCTCCTCGGCAGCTATGCCTTAGTACATCGCGTGCTATGACACCCACTTTCCTGCAATATCAATTATAATTATTCCACTGTCACCAATCTTTAATACTGCTGGCTTTTCTATGATTGAGATAACTACAATAATAAATACAATTGCTGTAGATTGAAGATTCCTACAGCATTCCCTGTTATGACATTTATGACATGTTCTGTATTTTATTTTACTGAGTATGCTCAATCCAGAAATTACTTGAACAGAAATAAACGAGTTACAATTTTACTTCTCAACAACCATTAATGATAATGTAGATGACAAGATTTTTTAACAACAGAGTTTTAGCTGGTTCTATCTAGTTTTCAAACCCTGTGTCAACGCTACATAAATTCGTTCAAGAAAATATTTATCTCGTAACTACATTAATGGATCAAACTCTCAAGAGACCGATGCATTTTTTCAACATCGAGTTCAATGCATTACTTTCAAGTATAAATAAAAGTGCCTATAGGCTCCTGACAAGAGACAACTATTATTTGATAAATTAATATCATTGATGTCACCAAAATTGAGCATCAGAGTTGAAGCAAAATTAGATGAAGTTGCACTGATGTAAAGGAAAATTGAAAATTGAGCTTCCAGGTGCATTGATATTTTTAGAAATTATGTTCAAAATTAGGAGATCTAAATCATTCCCGTTTTTCCGGTATGTAATCCACAAGTTCACATGATGCAAACGAACGAACAAACACAACCCTACTCTCTCTTATTATTGATGGAATAAGAATCAAAATTCAAGACACACAGCTGAAATCACGTGTTGACACATAAACGACAGACAGTCTGTGTGATTACTCGCAAAACACAGACACCCATCAACTGGTTTGGTGATGTCACCACACATTTTTTTTTTCTTACACAATTTCAATGTTACCCTGATTCAACCACTACCTCTGTAAACAGAGGTAGGTAGTGTTTACGGAGGTAGTGATTCAACACCCACTATCACCATAGAGAAACAATAGCGTAAGTAGATATCTCATGGTATAGGGCATTTATGTCGCAACTTTTACTGTTATCTCAAGCCGATTACTGTCGATTATTGTCAATTATTACTGTTTTGACCGGGTAAGAGTGTATGAACGGCACAATATGAGAGAATACCAGCGTTATAAAGCTTCACAGGAAAGAACTATGTGGAAATTATGTGACTATCAGCTTGAGATAATAGTACAAGTTGCGACATAAACGCTCTATACCATGGGATATCTACTTATGCTTTTACTTAGTAATAACATAGAGAAACGATAGCATAACATTATGCTATTGTTTATCTATGGTAATAGCTTTCTATTAATAGTAGGTATTGGTTATATCCTCAATAACGTATGTCGTCAAATCACGTTATAGCTTTCGTTCAATAACTGCAAATATACAGGTTAATCAAGTTGGAAATCGTATAAATTCTATTTGTATACAATGATGGAATAGTTTATGATAAGAAAAGTTTTACATACTGCTGTTATTTTCAAATATTTTTTGTATATAATTTCAATAGAATAGAAAATTATATAATTATAATATAATTATATAATTTCAATAGAATAGTGAAATAAGACCGATATTGTCAGTTCCACATGATTTATTTGAGTCATATTGGTTTAGTTAATTCATTAAAAAAATTATGTGGAACTGACAACATCTTTTTCATTTCACCTTGATATGGAGAAATTCCACAATATCTCTGTTCATACAGTAAAGTTTAAAAAATATTATTATCTTGATTTAATTTTAATTCCAACTATATTAAGTTTTTCATATACCTTTAGATCTATAAGGAGTGTGGTCAACGTTTTTAATCCATGTTCTTAATTTTTAATGTTATTACAACTGTTTATTTTATAAGAACTAAGAAGGACAAACAAAAAACCAATAGATGTGATAATTTCAATGAGACTTTATTTAAAAATGAGAAAATGGGATTGATGGGCTCCCTGATTGTCATACTTCGGCAAGTTCGAGGATCCAGTATCTCTGGCAACAAGGCATGATGGTAGAAATAAATTAACTTTTTGTCCATCTTCTCGGTCATCCCTCTCGATCTTTTTAGTATGGATGTCTTTCTATCATGAAATTGACTGCAATAGGATGCAGTGTAACTGCACTGTTGTAGAAAGAAAGAAATCAGTCTATAAGATATCTTGGGTTGGTTGTAGATGATAAATTGTCATGGAATATGCATGTTTTGGGTCTAAGGAAGCATCTATTCTACTTGTTAAGAGTTTTCTATAATCTAAGGCAATTCCTTCCCCCAAATATTTTGCGCCAACTATACTTTGCTTTCCTTAACTCCAAATTGGATTATGGGATAGCATGCTGGGCTTCAACTTACATTTCTCACTTCAAATCAATAATTACATTACAAAAAGCAGCAGTTCGAGTTATATTTGGAGTTCACAGACAAACCCATTCTTTCCCTTTCTTCAGACGGATAAATGCATTGCCTCTCAGACATATGTACATCTTCAAGCTCCTAGCTCTATTCTACAGGATGAGTGGAAGCTATGGTCAGCCCATGGTCGAGGGTAATCATAGCAAACGCAGCAGATAACTCTGGGATTGGTGAGATGCCCTAAAGCAAGCTGTACTCTCTTTCAGAAGTGCCTTCTATTTCTTGGACCGAAGTTCTACAATATTCTGCCTGCAGAAATTAAAAATTTGAGAAGCTTCAAAAAATTTAAATCAAAACTAAAGCCTTGGCTTTTCGAAGCTCATCCAAATGATGTTGAGGAATGGTTTATTGTGCTGCATTGAGCATGATTATACACCCTATGAATAATTTTGTATCTCAAAATTCGAGTCCTATTAGGCATTTATTTTTTTTTTTTTTGATGTGTGAGTGTGTGTGTGTGCGCTTGAAGAACCAAACGACTCCTGCTTGCACTCAAGTGATATTTCTCTCACTTTGCAAGCTAGTATTTATTCCACTTGCATCAATATGCATATTATACATTATTTTTTGGTTGTACAGTGTCAATATTAATATAATATATTTGTATTTTCGAGAAGATATATTTTATGTTCATTTGGTCATAATATAAAATTCATGTTAATGCATAACAATATTAGCTACAACTATTGACAAGTGCTTTTTTCATATCATATGCACTTCAAAAAATATTTTCTCAGTCTATATTATGTAAATTCATTTATAATTGTATATAAGTGTAAAAACCAGTATATATTGTAATCTACACGAATAAAGCATTCTCTCATTAGTTTTATTTATTTATTAGATAGAGCGAACAATACAATAGTTGGAAAAGAAAAAACAGGCTATTGCCCAAAACTTCTTCAATTTCCTGATTTTGTCACAAATCGTCCAAATATTATGTTCACTTCAATTTCAACATCAAATCTTCAATCTGAAACTATGAATCAGAATAAAACAAAGAGTTTCAAATTTAGATAAATTGATAATGAAACTTGCGTTAAAACAAAAACTTCAAATATTCATACTGTTTTTGTTAAGAAGTTTGATGAAACTTCTATAGCAATGATTAAACCTTTCCTTGTCTGTATGACATCTCAAGTAATTGAAGCATTTAATTTGTTACAAAATTTGGTTCTCAAGCACTATCTATCTGGTGACTTTCCTTTAAACGCTATGAGCTTGAATTTTTCTTTTTTCATCATGTCAAAGTCCATACCAATCCTATTTGACATGAAAAGTGCAAATTGAACTTGGTCTTCTGTGTTTAACAGTATCGTTTGCATATGATAAAGAGTTTATAAGCCATTCAGATGAAGCTCTACAGACTAATTGCTGAACCAATAATAGCTTATGGAAGTGTATTTGCATGCAGCCGAAATGAGGTTCCTTCGAGCAGTTAAATGTTACACCAAGTTGGACTACATAAGAAACGAAGTAATAAGAACCAAACTGAATGTAGAGTATTTATTGCAAATATTGAAGGAAAGTAGAGAAGACTGTCCACCCATCTACTTCGTATGCTATCAAATACACTTTTAATTCAATCTTGGCAGCAGGTGGGAGAAGAGATGAAATGGATATTGAATCCTTGAATGATGATTTAGTGTTTGTCTAGCTTAAAATCGATATTTGAAATTGTGTTTTATATTAGAAAAGTTTTGTGTAAAAAAAAAATGAATTGTGAAGAATCAAGAACGTATAGTGTGCAGTTAATCATTACACTAACTTAATCTAAAAGAAAATTGAATTTTCTATTAATTTGGAATAATACTTTCAAATCGAATTCACCTATTCAGATCAGCTATTTGAAATGAATTTTTCAAATCTGAAAAGGCAAATACAATTTGATATACTGAGTGAATGCATATTACTACATCTAATGCCTTATAATAATGGTTTGCTTTCCGCCCAACAGTTAAGAAAAATTTCAAATTTAATTTATTCATTTAATGAGAATTCATTGAAACTTGTGCAATCAAAATAACCAGTCATTTTTTCGTCTTATCAGCTCGAACGATTAGACACACCTCCTGCAATTAACTTAATGGAAGGCATGCTACACTTTCCTTATCTAATGATAATATGTAGTGAAATCCAGCGCACGTGTGAAGGTTATAGAGAGAGAGAAATTGTGATATGTCTCTCTCTCTCTCACACAAGCAGCAGACTGGCTTGCACCCAACTCGGGCCCCCCTGGCACGTTGCCGCTTTTTCCTCTATTGCAAAAGCCATGTGAAAGAGAAATCAGTCGTGAGTTCCTTTTTAATCCGTCATTTGTATACTAGTGAAACCATTTGCCTCTCACCGCATAGCGATCTCTGCATTACGAATGGCGAGTAAAGGAGAGAAATCATCTCGTTCTCTCCTTTGATCGGTCGTACGCTACTGCCAGTTTAAGTGAATCCATCATCTTGTTCTTGCAGCTATACGTTACAGGTTGAGAAGGAAATATAGAATGAATTACAAAATACTCTCCGCTCCAGTTTATGTTATAAGATTTATCGAAAAGAACCCTTTTCTTTGAGATTCGTACAACATCGCCTAGCTTAAATTTTGGTTTTGAATTTTTCAATTTATATCGTCTATTGAATGCAGAATTCAATGACGATAAAACATGTGTACGATCTTTTTTCCCCACATCTTTAGGTTTCATTCTAATTGAACTGTGCACTGTAGCATTATAATTTTGAACCAAACTGTCTAGATTGGTTAACCAGTTTTTGGTTCCATGTTCAGTTAAATATCTATAAATTTTCGATTTCAGTGTTCTAATCAGCCGTTCAACTATAGATGCTTTTTTGTCACTAAAAACATGCTAATGTTTAATACTATATTTATCTAATAATGCTTTAACTTTTGAATTGAAGAATTCTGTTCCCTGATCTGTTTGAAACAGCTTATCGTCCTTATTTTTAGAAATAATTGGCTCGAGAGCGTTAAATACAGATTGGCTTGCCTTGTCTTTTAATGGTATACAATATGCAAATTTTGTAAAACAATTAATAACAACTAAGATATATTTATAACCCTTATTAAAACGTGATAAACTTATCATTTCAATAAGGTCTGCTTGAAGGAGATCTTTTTCACTTTTCAGTTCATACTTGCGAGTGGGATAGTTCACACGACATAGAAACATTATACAGCATTTATTTTTTGTCAATAGTTATAATAATTTTGCATTTATTCGTAACTTACAACTAATACATTTATTCCTTAAACCTCTACAAGTATTACAATTAATTTTCTCATTCAAAGCTTTTAGTATTTAATAGTTTTATTCTCTCCTCAATTAATGAGTTCATCATAATTTCTGTAAAAAAGTTAAAGTTATAGTTTGTACAACATTGCTGATTCGCCACACATTTTCATAATTTCAAATGTAAATCTTACACTATCAATGTTTTTATCTGTTAACCTATCATCAATGAAATAATACATTTGAATATTCAACCAACCTAATGAATTACAATAGCAAAATTCAGGAATTTCCTTTAATTCACATCTTCGATGTCTATCAACTATATTCTTATTTATAATATAACATACGCTTATATGTTCTGACTTCTGTTCTTCACTTTTACCAGGTTTTATAAATGTTAAATATTCCTCAAACGTTAGTCCTTCTTTTCCGAAATTATTCAATTCTAATATTGTTTTGTCAATAAGTTCGAAATAACAACATCTATATTTTTCATCGATTTTATTCGAAAAATAGTTCTTATCAAATGAAATTGAATCCATCTCCAATCTGAAATTAAACATAATATGCTATCAATCTTGTTCTAAGCCTGTCTCATCTGAAGAATCTCGTAAAAAATTCCAGATAAGTTTATTTAATTGTTCTTTTGTTAAATGAGCATTGTTTTCTATTATAACCTTCTTAATTCTATTGATAGAGTGTGTAAGGATTGCACACACACACCTCCATGAGCCTGGGATATCACCATTCCCCCAGAATTTATCATATGATGTACCATATAAATCACAAACAAGAATATGATTATAGTTATCACTATGCCAAACTCCTAATTTTTCATAATCTCTCACAAAAGTTAAATATTGTAGATTTGTCCATCCTTTTTCTGCTAACTGGTCCAATAATTGGTGATGCGTCTCCAATAGTTCAGTTAGTTCATAACGATAACTTTGTATTCTTGCCATTTTTTCTAAAGAAACAGAATCATATTTAGCCACAAATAAGAAAACGAGCAAACATAACTTGTAAGCTTCTCCCATACCCTGTTAAAGAGATACAACCCTTGTCTCCTATCTCAGTGCTATCAGCCAAGAAGCATAAGCTATAACTGGATGAAATTTATCTAAAACGTAGGAAAACTGAGTTTTTTTTTTGAAACCACACAGTCATTTAGGGCACAGCATAAGCAGATAGAAGAATTTGAGGAAGAAATAGAAAATTTGAGAGAGAGGAACTTCAGCCATATTTCCATTCACATTGGCGAAATTTTGATCTAAGTGGAGTGTACAATGTGACTGCATTTACTGTAAATAATAAAGGAAAATTTGCATATGTAGGTGTTTTAGGAGAAATGGTATGACAAGCTATAATGGTCATACATTTCCTAGAATAGAATCACTTAAGTTTCTCTCAGATGTATGGAAAAACTTGGAAGACACTCCCTTCACACAAAAAGAAGTGGAGCAGTATAATAACATCACAATGCTGGAAATTAAAGGGAAAGTAAAAGTAGGACAGTGTAAAAGAAAATTATTGTGACATTGACTGTTGACATTTACCTCTCACCCCTTCTCCTGATTCCTCTCTCATTTTTTCTTTCCTGCTAAACAAGTGGAGGAGAACAAAGCACAATTTTTGTCCTCGGAGAAGAGGAAAATTGTGCTCGGAGGAGAACAATTGTGCTCCGAGGAGAGGTTTTGTCCTCAGAGGAGAGGAGGAGGAGAAAAATTTAAGTAAAAATGAACTTACATGTGTTGATTTGATGAAATGAAATAATCGGATATGCTTCTCTCAGCTCCTCGACTCGGTTCAGGTATTGTTCCAGCTTAGCTCCTCGCCTATGATTTTCTCGATGCAGGTAAGTTTCCCTCACGAGAGCACAACTGCTTATGAGTCCGAGTTGTGAGGTGAGAAAATGCTGTGAAAAACAATGAAATATTTAATAACTGTAACCAAATATATATTATAAATCCGGAGGAGAGGAGGAGGAGAAAAATTTAAGTAAAAATGAACTTACATGTGTTGATTTGACGAAATGAAATAATCGGATATGCTTCTCTCAGCTCCTCGACTCGGTTCAGGTATTGTCTCAACTCAGCTAGCTCCTCGCCTATGATTTTCTCGATGCAGGTAAGTTTCCCTCACGAGAGCACAACTGCTTATGAGACCGAGTTGTGAGGTGAGAAAATGCTGTGAAAAACAATGAAATATTTAATAACTGTAACCAAATATATATTATAAAAATCAATTTAGTGTTATTTCACAAAAATATGAGAATGTAACAAATTTTACTTACAATCAAATGTTATCGTCAAGCTAAACCTCTGGGGAGTATTGGCAGTGTTCGCCAATTGTGACACGCCTCCTATGTGTTTCTATCTCACTCGTACAAGCCTGCAACAGACAGAGAAACGACTTGCTATATAATCACTTTTCTCAGAGGAAAATCATCATTCACGTTAGAGCTATACGCTTGAGTATTGTTTCTAAAAAATTGTCATTCGTAACGCGGAGATGGACTCATCAAGTGCTTCCTCATCCTCCACAACATTCTTATTACCAGACAGCCCGCCTCCGGAGAGGAAGCTGAACTACTGGGAGCAGCAGAAGAAGCAGCAGAAAAGCCTCAGCTCAGCTACCACCTCTGCTCCTACAGCTGTTGCCTCCACCTCTGGCGTCTCCTCAGATCCCTTGAAGAAACAAGGGATCTTTGTACGTGAGGAGGATTCCTCCATCATCATCCCAGACAGCAGCCCTCTCCCGCAAGCTACTTGGGCACCACGCCGAGCGGCCCTCACATCGGTACCCGCCCCCAAGCAGTCAGTGAAGCGGAGGTTGTTTGTCGACGACGACGAGCCCGACGTCCTCACTCAATCAAAGGTTAGCATACAAAAAATTATTATTATTGTAATGTGCACAAAATCTTTATAAAATGTGAATTTTTAAAACTAATTTCTAATGGATAAAATCTTTTGTGTGCATTACAAGTCATTACTGATTCTTATACTGTGAGCGAAGACTGAGCTTGACTTCTAATTGTGCTATCAAAACAATCCGAACACAGATAAATTCTCATGATGGTTGCATTGAAATTTGGATAAAAATTCAAAACATGTTTTAGTAATTTCGATAATAAATTCGAATATGTTGCATGAAACAATTCAATTATCTACCAATTTGAATTGAGTTCAAGTAATCGGAGAATTTCCGAGTTATTACTTATATATATATTACTTACTATATCAAATTACTGATTCGAATAATGCATAAACTGTTTATAATATTTCGTGTGAAACAAAAATTGTTAAAAATTTGCATGAGTAATGAAACGTGAAATTCGAATAATATTGTTATTATAAATCCAATCATATTATTCTGCAATAACTTTGATGACAAATTACTTATTACTTATATGAAAAATCCAATCATATGTTGATTGTAATGAACTGAAAAATTTTTTTCGATAATTGAGAGTTATGTCAGAGAATTTCCGAGTTATTACTCACAGTTTTGAGTAGTGAATCTGTTGAGCAAGATCTCTCTCTCTCTTGTATGATTTTAAACCTGAAACAAATAAGAGTCTAATGAAATATTTTTCAACAGATACGAGTGCGAATAATACATTGATATTTGAATTATGAAAAATCCAATCATATGCATAAACTGTATGTTTTCTGCAATAACTTTGATGACAAATTACTTATTACTTATATGAAAAATCCAATCATATGCATAAACTGTTTGTGTGAAACAAAAATTGTTAAAAATTTGCATGAGTAATGAAACGTGAAATTCGAATAATATTGTTATTATAAATCCAATCATATTATTCTGCAATAACTTTGATGACAAATTACTTATTACTTATATGAAAAATCCAATCATATGTTGATTGTAATGAACTGAAAAATTTTTTTCGATAATTGAGAGTTATGTCAGAGAATTTCCGAGTTATTACTCACAGTTTTGAGTAGTGAATCTGTTGAGCAAGATCTCTCTCTCTCTCTTGTATGATTTTAAACCTGAAACAAATAAAAGTCTAATGAAATATTTTTCAACAGATACGAGTGCAGCAACAGGAGTCGCAAGACAGCTCAATAATGTCTCTGTTACGGGAGACGGAGGAGGGGGAGGAGGAGGATGAATTGGACAGGGAGACAGACGACTTTATTCAAATTATAAATTCTAGATGTGAAAAACCCTGGACGCCTTTGCGGGAATTGGAGGAGGGGTTACCATACCCCATCGTGGACGTCCGGGAGGCATCCAACCAACATGGACGTCGCATCATCTTGAAACTATACACTCCCGGAATGAGGTCGACTGAGGTTTATCTTCCGGAACGGTTTTCCGAAATTGTATCCTCAAACGATATTGAGAAGTTCAAAAAGAACTGCACAAAATCTTGCCTTCTAGTCAAACATGTTAATGCTAGAAGGTCCGATATAAAGATTGTAAGTAAAAATTGTTAATAATCTTGGGGCCCATCTAGCATTAACATATATATATATATATATATATATATATATACAAAACATGTATCATATTTATAATTTACTTGTTATATGTATCAAATATCTATAATATCAATAACATTAAAAAAATAGTTTGTTATTCTATAAAACCGGAACGGTTTTCCGAAATTGTATCCTCAAACGATGTTGAGAAGTTCAAAAAGAACTGCACAAAATCTTGCCTTTTAGTCAAACATGTTAATGCTAGATGGTGCGACATAAAGATTGTAAGTAAAAATTGTTAATAATCTTGGAGCTTATCTAGCATTAACATATATATATATATATACAAAACATGTATCATATTTATAATTTACTTGTTATATGTATCCAATATCTATAATATCAATAACATTAAAAAAATAGTTTGTTATTCTATAAAACCGGAACGGTTTTCCGAATTGTATCCTCAAACGATGTTGAGAAGTTCAAAAAGAACTGCACAAAATCTTGCCTTTTAGTCAAACATGTTAATGCTAGATGGTCCGACATAAAGATTGTAAGTAAAAATTGTTAATAATCTTGGAGCTTATCTAGCATTAACATATATATATATATATATATATATATATATATATATATATATATATATATATATACAAAACATGTATCATATTTATAATTTACTTGTTATATGTATCCAATATCTATAATATCAATAACATTTAAAAAATAGTTTGTTATTCTATAAAACCGGAACGGTTTTCCGAAATTGTATCCTCAAACGATATTGAGAAGTTCAAAAAGAACTGCACAAAATTTTGCCTTTTAGTCAAACATGTTAATGCTAGATGGTCCGACATAAAGATTGTAAGTAAAAATTGTTAATAATCTTGGAGCTTATCTAGCATTAACATATATATATATATATACAAAACATGTATCATATTTATAATTTACTTGTTATATGTATCCAATATCTATAATATCAATAACATTAAAAAAATAGTTTGTTATTCTATAAAAATTTTTCTCAATTCTCACCTATCAGTTCACACACACACTAGTATACTTGTTGAGCACTCTCCACACTATGCAAGTTGCATTGATTGATAAGAAATTGAAAATGTGTTTTTATAGCTTGATGTATGGCAAGCTGACATCACTCGGTCGCTCACTGTGTCAAGGTCGGGCAACGCCTCACTTCACACGGCTGGCTTCCTTGTTGTGAAGTGAGGGCGTTGGCCCTTACACATCTGGTGAACGCCATGCGTTCATTCATTCACAACCTTCACAAGGTCTTGTTGTGAATGTTGAGTGTTGCCCCCACACACATCTGGCTGGATTAGCATTCCATTCATTCTTATCTGTATGACTTTCAATATTATTGTGTTTGACTTTTTCACATCAACTATTTGAAATGAATTTTGAAAATTCATTTCAAATAGATGATCTGAATAGGCGAATTCGATTTGAAAGTATTATTCCAAATTAATAGAAAATTCCATTTTTTCTTTTAGATTAAGTTAGTGTAATGATTAATTAATTAACTTTAGTTAATGTTCGAGCATTGAGTTGAAAGGTAATGAAAATATTGAATGTTGAGAACACTCTTTGTGCATGTTGATATTCTTAGCGTGTCAGAGGTGTGTCCGTTAAATCATTATGAAAACATTCTATTGGAGGAAGTTCTTTCCAATGTACTTTCTTTCCCCAACTTCTTTTCCATGTCTGTACTTTCTACCAAATTACGCACCAATACTTCCAAGGATTCAGACATAAACTTGTAGGAATCTAAAAATTTAATTTTGCCTACCGAAAGTGTCAAAAATCTCTCTGACGTATTTGCGATGCAGGAAATTTCTTTTTTACATTTACCGAGCGATTTCAGAATAAAATGCGAATCAAAACCGGAGAAATTATGAAAATAACATGATATGTACTCCGGAGTACGTGCTGTTAAATTGAGAAGTTCAGTAATTTGTTGATAGAGTGCATCACTGCATGCAATATTATATATAAGGTGTGTACTGCGCCAAATGTAAGCCATTATCAGTTTTACCTTTGAACAGGAATCATGTCCTATTCTTTGTGTTCTGATATTTTGGACAAGCCACAAACTCGCTCTATTGGTATCCAGTGTGATCTTGATTCTGATATTTTGGACAAAGCTCAAACTCAGTCGTCGGTACTTTACGATATTGAATCAACAAGTTTCTATTATGAACCAAGGAGAAGCAGTACACCAATCCAGAAGTCGGAAGAGGAGGGGGAAGAGGAGGTGGAGGAGCAGAAACGTGAGGAGGAACAGATACGTGAAGAGGAACAGAAAGGAGTGGACGACAAGCAGACACCTACGAAAATTGCTACAGTTGATCTTCACTGGTTTAAACAAACTTGTAATCAAATTATTGTGAAAGAACTTGCTATCGTTGACGAGTGCAATAATTATGCTGTATTCCATTTCAAATCACCATTTGCAAAGATGGAATTGAGCACAAAATTGCTCAACATTATAATTCTTTGTTGTTTAAAAATATGTATCAAACAAATAATTTCTTGTGCGAAAACAATCGAATGCAAAGTATGAAATTGGCACCGATGTATACGAATGCACAGAAAAGAAACTTTGCACGTTATGGATTATTCTACAACGGAAAGGAATAACAGTGTGTTTATTGCTTGCATGCATTGAGACTGCATAAAGCTCGTACATGTTGTCTGTCTACAATTAGATACGCCCCCCTCAGAGACAACTGTGTTACAGCTAAGTGCACATTCCTACCTTATCAATTTTATTGTTCATAACTTAATCGAGGTCATGCAGTGTTTTAGCTTTGCAAAATTCAAAAAATTAACTCGCCTCTGGATGAACTTTGGAAATGCTTGTATGACATTGCAGATAAAAAATGTAAAAGATCAACTTAGATCATTGACCTCTCTCTGTTAAAATATGTCAGACATCAATAGAGCTTGAGTATGTTCCCTCCAAGTGATATAGGTCTGAGGATATCTATAGCCATTTTTGGAATGCTTGTTCATACTAAATTTACTATAGATATTCTCGGAGAACACACTTACCAAAAAAGTAACGGCTGCGGTTTGTACCTTATCAAGAGATACGCCCCCCTCAGACACAACTGTTACAGCTAGGTGCACATTCCTACCTTATCAATTATAGTTCTTAGCAATCAAGGTCATGCAGTGTTTTAGCTTTGCAAAATTCAAAAAAATTAACTCGCCTCTTGATGTCAATTTCATTCAATGAATTTGATTCTATTGCAAAAAATATTAAATTTTCAACAGGATTCCAAGGCGATGATGTTGATCTAGCGTTAACAAAAACAGAAAATGTACATTTTCCAATTTTATCTGAGATTTTCGAACTGCTCGATATACTAGATACAGGTCATCTACATTATTGTAGTGCAAATGATTTCTCAACTATTGTTACAAATTCCGATGAACTTTGGAAATGCTTGTATGACATTGCAGATAAAAAATGTAAAAGATCAACTTAGATCATTGACCTCTCTCTGTTAAGACATCAATAGAGCTGATACCCCAAGTGATATAGGTCTGAGCATATCTATAGCCATTTTTGGAATGCTTGTTCATACTAAATTTACTATAGATATTCTCGGAGAAACACTTAAAAAATAACGCCTGCGGTTTGTACAGCACATAGAAAATTTCAATATAAATTTGTGAAATTTTTCTTAACTGTCGGGTGGAAAGCAAACCAATTGTATTAATTTGCAATCACTTTATAATTTTACAGTATAAAGATGTAACAGATTCACTCAGTATAAATATGGATTCACTTTAATTTGACAGTAGAGAATTTTTCCATCAAAGGGAAATTATTTTTTCCCTTGCTGAGAAAGGGAAATTATTAAATTGCGCAAAAAAACCGGTCTATCCCCACAATTCATAGCTACTGTGTGTGTGTGTTGGAACAAGGTATAATAAGGGGAGACAATCAAGTATACACAGCACATTAAGGGGAGGTGTGTACACTACGGGGAGACCCCATATTGTCAATGCTCAATTTCATTGAAAATCACTTCTACATGCTTGAAACCATGTAAAAACGTATTTAAAAAAAATCTCCCCATTTTGTCAGTACTCTACCTAATTGGGATACACTCCAGTTCCCAAAATTGCCACCACGTTGTGCTACGATCGCTAATACACACTCACACAAAACTCATTTACGAATTGAGCATACAATGCGGGGTACTCGCATATCCCTGCAAATCCTCATCGTCTCCTCCACTGTTCGAAGCAACTGGTTTTGTTATGGTATTTGCCATGAATTCATGATTCAGCAGCTCATTCTCTGTTTCGTTCAGACTCATAGATTCACAGCTTAGCAAATTCATAGTTCATTTTCCTGTTTAGTCCACTTGAGACATGCTTGCAGAATGTATTGTAGTACTGATTCTCTATTTATTTGTTACAAGTAGTCTGTGAATGATTCTTCACGAAAAAATTCCCTCCGATAACCCCACAGTCTTAAAAATACCTTTTATTCTTCATATAACTCAAAAACCATTCATAGTGAAAAAATCCAGGAACTTTTTCAAGAGCACAAAATGCTCTTCAATTCAACGCCGAATCAGGTTCATCACAATCATTGGTGACTGAGACATGATTCTTGAAAACACAATTTCCCAAGAATTTCCCGCATTGAATTTGGGCTATTGCTGGTGATGGGGATGAGAGGTTTGCTAAGATTCAAGAATAGCATGTCATTAAGTTTATATTCTTGAACAAGCTTCACTGAGAATTCACTTACTGATTTACAGAAAAGGGTGTCTCTAACATTGGTAACCTAACATTGAATCTCAAACCAGTATAGCCTATGATAAAATGAAATTTGTTTCTTTGTTTCTCTTCTTATTGCCATTTTCTCCTGTGTCTGCCAATATCCTTGCAAAAAATTTCTTGTAAACCTTATATTGAATATTTTACTTGTGTGTGGCATGCTCACTTCGTGTGAGAATACGTTGTTCCGGGGAAAAGATTAAGTAATCATACTCCGCTCAAAAAAATCGTAGTCACGAGTTGTCAGATAGGGAGGCTGACCGCGCAGGCTATTAGACCTACTCGAAGAATCAAGGCATTCCAGAATGATTTCTCATGGAGAAAATAGATAATTAGGAATCAGAGTTGAGTGAGCAGTGAGTCCTCCTAGTTCATATTATTAAATAATCCAATTTGGGTAGCTGAAAGTTTCTCAACAATGCAACATAAAATGGAGTACGGTATTCTATCACTATCAGAAAGCTCATGGTGTAGCAGTTCCAGAATCTCTATTTTTTCTAATAAGCACAAATAGCTAAAACGCAATGTTGACCAGGGGTTCCCAAAAAATGTTTCCACGGACCTCCTCACCTACCTGCAATAATGTCGAGGACTACCTCGAAATTAAGAGTTGGGAGGCACTGTGAAACGTGCACTCTCTTGAATCCCAGTACTAAGTAGTTTATATCCATAGGTGGAATGTTTATTCAAATGTAATTAATGTATTATTATAATGAGCCAAATTATTCGCTTAGAATTTTCAGTTTATGGATTGTATTTATCCTAGCTTCGATATTAATCTTGAACAGAAATCAAGAGAAAGAAAAAGCTAAGAAACTTGTCCTGTCAAGATGAAAAAAAATAAGATAGTAAATGTATCCAGGTTTTATTCAAATACTGTAGAAATGGTCAGTTATAGAATTGGTCGGAATACTGTAAGTTGAGTTGTATTATACATTGAATTCGAGAACAAGCACCTGTCAGGCAGTTTTGGTTTATTACTTTGGCATTCCAAAACCTCGATTCAATCGATCTTGGCCGGAATAGAGTCTGTTCCACAAGTAAAAGATTGGTTATTCGCAGCTTAACCGATGAGAGATTTGATATGATAGACTATCATTTCCAAATATCTCATCCGAGAATCCTTGAAAATGCATTATTTGTATGAACCAGGTAGAATCTAGTGCCACTTGTGGGTAGGCTGAAGAGAGCATACCGACGACACAGATTGAGATAAGTTGAGAAGAATGCTAATGCGTTATTCATATAACAGAGGCTGCAAATCAATGTAGGGCTGTTCAGAGTTTCATCAATTCCCGTGAACGCAAATCAGGTGAATTGGACCAGAGTTTTGCAACTGCAGATGAGATCAATATCAACAATATAATAATACATAATCAAATCAAATAAATCTTTATTCACATGATACACAAATGAAACAATGAAAAAAAACAATTATAATAAATAGAAAGGAAATTTCTCAATAATTATTTTTCAATAGTACAATCATTATGAAATTATCACAATGATAAACCATAAGAGACGTTCTTGTGTTGACTTAGTTCAGGACATCACTGATGGCTCTTCTGATGAGATGACTGAATTCTTAGCTACTCTTTAGAGGATTCCACTTCTTGAGAAGCATTTTGTATGGATTAATATGAATGGATAATTATTCAAATGAGTCGTCTCTTATGGTTTATTATTGTAATAATTTCATAATTGTAGTATTGGAAACTAGTTATTGAGGAATTTTTATTTTATTTATTACTAGCCGTCAGGCTCGCTTTGCTTGTCTAGCCAGGAGCCCCGACTGGTTCGTCCAAGAATGAGATCAGCGGGCTCGCTTCGCTCGCCTCCATTTTTCATTTGAGCATGCTTCATTCCATCTGAAAGTCAAAGTACTGAGAAAACGCAGAAATCGTTGATGAAATAATCTTTGATGAAATATCAAAGTCACCTCATCACTAAATTTTTAGACCCTAGCTAAACCTATGTACCAAATTTCAACATTTTCTGTCTATTGATGAAATAACTGAGAAAACGCTAAAATTTGCGGTCTTGGCTGTCGCGAGAGGAGATCTTCACATGAATAAAAAATTGGGAGATGGCTGGAAACGATCCTTATTCAATTGAGGCATCCTCAATAAGTCTAATTGACTGAGCGAAGTGAGGTCTAAGATTCAAGTCGACGATTTTGCATTTCTCTTTATGTTTAATATCGAGGCACCGAACTTCGCTCATTATTTATTCATTGATAAACAGAACACAATTATTTAGAATAATTGGGAAGGACTAACAGGCACAGCCAAAAACTGTTTCTTCCCCAAATTTTGATTTATACACTATAAATAGTCCAAAAAGTTGGTTATGTTCTATACACTTGAATTCAAGTCCAATTTTCAGTCCAAAGATTTGAAAACAGGAAAGTTCTAATTTTGATTGTTTACATACCAAATTGAATAACAAAATAACACTCACTAATCACTTAAAACTGTAAAATGATTAGCTTTGAAAATTATTACATACTCTAGTTCAGAATGATATACTATGTCATGTCAACAAATCAGATTATTTTGATCAAGTCGATTAAAATTTCTAGATAATATTTCTCGTGAGATAAGCTGATTGATTCAACAGCTGGACATAATTATGTCTCTCTCTCACACAAGCATCTTCTGTTATCCACAAACGACGAAATTATCATCTGTTTTTCCTAGGATGAATGATTATTATCCTTTTCATGACCTTCAGCGAGTTTTCGCAGGGATGAGACCTAGCGTAATCGAATTTCATAAAATCATAAACCTACTATGTTCTAAATTTCGTGAAAATCGTTAGAGCCGTTTTCGAGATCCGTTGGACATACATAACCATATAACCATATACAGAAATTGCTTGCTTAATATAATTGGATATAAATACCCATAGAAACAGTTTTGGCAAACTCCAACCTATTAAAATGTATTTGCGCTTTACAATGGCACAAGAAAGGCTCAATTCACTCCCGATACTGTCGATTGAAAATGAAATTGTAAAGAGACTGGACTTTGGAGAAAATTTAAAAACGTTTGTTTTTGCCAAATCAAGGAGAATACATTTTTGTGTTTAAGTGTTGAGTTTTAATGTTTAGTTCCTATTGAAAAGGCAAGACAATTTATATACATCCTAGAACGAAATATCACAGTGACAAAGACGCAAAACTGCTGACTGTATATGAATAATTGGGCTCAACCCAAATGGAATAGATTAATAATAACAAATTTTGAGTGATAATGTATTGAAGATATTGACTCCATTTGCGACAATTCATTCGTGTAAAACTGGGTTTACTGCATGAAAAGTAAATATAGATCAAGACTGGTTGTGACCAGGAACTTAGAGTAGGGTACCGTTATCAGTGCTGACACCTCGTTTCAATAAACTCTGTGCGAAAAAAACGAGCTCATCATTCACACTCAGGCTCTTTTTATTGTTCAATGCAACAAAAATAACAACTATGTACGATAGTACCTGAATAAATGATAATTGTTTTTATAGAATTAGTTGTTTCATTATGATTGAGACTATCGCCCCATTGGGTTATGTATAGAACGTGCTAAACTCAACTAAATAAATATTGAGTGTAAAATATGTAGGTAATATACGTACGTATACGTATATGTACAACATGCACAGTAGTCTATGCTTATACATGTAGGGGGGCCCGGCTTACAGCTGAATTATGCAGGTGGGGCTCGAAAAAAAAAGTTTGAGAACCACTGACTTGCTCCAACGAGCCACCCACGTTCTCTCTATTTATATATCTTATAAATATATATATATATATAATATATATATATATATATATATATATTGAGGAAGAAGCCAATTGAGATTTGTAACATTGATAAAAAGTTATAACGAAATAATAAGGCCCACATTCATGACAGAGCCAAATCCACAGATCATATCCTCCAATTGGCTACGAAACAGCTATTGGTGAGAATCAGCCAATCGGAGGATATGTTCTGTGTATTTGGCTCCGTTGGCTCTGTCGTGAAAGGGGGCCTTAAGAGAAGTTCAGTGCTAATCTGAACAACTTCATTGTTGTTATCTATGTTGCAGCTGATATTCAAAATAAGCCTTTTTCAGTCGATTCACTCGAGAATGGTTGGGGTTAGAGTAGCGGTTTGTCGTCTTGGCTGTCGCGAGGAAATCCTCACACGAATAAAAAGTTCGGAGAGGGCTGGAAATGGTCTTCCAATTGATGCATCCTTGATAAGTCTAATATAATATAGGTTTAAAACGGTTTCTGAGTACAGCGAATTACAGAGTGCCCTCAAAAGTCGAAATTCTATCTCAATTTCTACGGTAATCTATTGACATTTATGTCAAAACAAAGCCTCTGGCAAAATAAATTAATTAATTTTTGTGAATAATTAATAAATTTATCGAGAATTTGATGCCTTACCAAACACTTATGTTCAACAACTGTCTAATTATGATCTTTCAAAACAAAGAAGTATAATATCTCATTCCAATAATAAGATAATAATATCTTCAAGGGCTACCGGGTTTTGTATTTTGGTTATTGAAAGTAGAACTTATCTAGTCCCGAATTGTAAAGAAGAATCCTCTCCTTGATTTGCAATGAATATATTATCGTAATAATGAAAAATAGTATCATGGTCATTGGTGTTAGCCTCTCATCAGCAAGGTAATCATGGAAGTATCAATTGATATAATTCAAAAAAAATTATTCATTTATCTACAAATTCTCTCCGGATAGTATGTTGAAAGTGTACACAAAAACCTCCTCGTTTTGTGGCTTTAATGCGTAATTATTTTGCATCCACTGCTCGAAGTAACTGCTATTGCTTTGGCCTTGAACTCTCAGTGAACTGATGATTCAGCAGTCAGTTCATTTTCAGCATAATTTACGGTTTTCTCAGCTAACAGGTGACAGGTGACAACTCAGTTTCAGACGTGACGTTGCAATTACACACGAAAAGTAATTTCGATAATCTAAATAACACATGGGTAATGCCAGCGAGTATCAATAGAAATTCCCAATAGAAAAACTCCAATACAAAAATAGATAAATAAGTTCAAAATGAATGATCTTTTAATAAATATTTATACTTGATCAACATGGAATTGATCAGTAGGCCTATGTATAATACCATATCATGTATTTTTTGCATACATCCATTCTTCTGAATAGGCTACATTGTTTTTAATTCTCATGTGAATAATATTTACAGCAGTTTTGCATCACAATATTTTATTGTAGATAGTCATGATCCTTTTTATTGTGTTATCTTATGGTATTTTCTATCTACTTAGACTTTTTACTCACTTTCAATCTCTTGATGAATGGTTGCACATTCGATAATTCCATTGAGTGTTTGATTTAATCTGAAGTATTAAAATCTTGAGCTTGGCATTCGAGGCTCAAAAATATCTCAACATATCCTTACAGCAGGCTACCCACAAAAGTTTTACATCATAATAACTTAGTTATTGTAATGAATGATAATTTTTATATCATATTTTAAACTTTTCACTCTATTTCATACTATTTTCCTCACTTCCAGTCCTCTGATGAATGGATACATTCATTCGATAATCCATTGATTGTTTTCATCAATGAATTGGCATGAGATTGGCATTCTAGGCTCAACAACAGCCCAACATAATATTATTTTTTGAATGCTCTAATCATTGTATGTTTCGAGTGTCATGAGATGTTCTAATTTATTCTATTTCCAAAGTATAAGACATTTTCTACAAATTTTTGCAGTTATTCATATCTGATCAACATAATATAATTATGATTATTATTTTGCAAGATCATGTATATATTAATTTTAAATATCTTTGACATTAAAATCCTTATCAAAAACTTGTTATGTTATTATAATTTATCAAAACCAAATGTAAGCTTCTAAGCATTTATGTCAGTACTCACAAAAGCTCCATGAAAAGCTCTATTGTATACTCAAATAATTAAATTTTGTAAATCAGTTCAGTTGTGACTCGTGAAACATGAATACGAATTTCTTGAGTTCTTTTGATCTATTACAATACACCATTAATATTGAATTAGTTTTTTATTATTGTACATAATTTCTTTACGGGAAGTATGCAACATACAGCATATCTCTTGCAGTTATTGAAGGCTTGATTAACATGAAATTATCAAGTACTAGGAATATCAGCTTTCAAACTTGTTTTTTTTTAATGCATCCACCCTTCTGAATAAGGTACCTTTGAACCTTTGGATCCTTGAATCTGTCCCTCCAAAAACATAAACATAAATAGGGTACATTATTCTCAATTCTTCTGTCAACATAGGCGTACCTAGGATCATGTTAGGGGAAGGGTCAAGCTACTTAGAAGTTATGTCCTTGGTGGGGGGGGGGGAGTGAACAAGGCCATCGTGTTCTTTTAAGGCGCCCAAGGCGAAACTTTTGTTGACCATAACACACAAGAAATTGATTGGGAGAGTGATTGAACTTGGTATAGAGTGGTCCGAAAGTTGTCCCACCAAAATTGTCAAAAGTGGTTCGAAAGTTGTCCCACCAAAATTGTCAAATTGCCTTTCATTATATATTATCTGCATATTAGATCAATGTATAGTATTTTTGTTGTTTAAAGCAATTTCTTTGGAAACAGGAGCATGTGATGTTTACTGATCTCATGTTCTTGTACGGTACTCAAGCAGAGGCACCAGAAAATTCTCCGAATATGAGAATAGGCTATTGTTTTCTCCTTCTAAGCATTTCTATCTCCTTCAATCTCCTCATAGCGAGCGAAGTGTTGGGTTTAATTTAAAAAGTTCAACAGTGAAGACATGTTCACAAACTTCTGGGTTGCACAATTCAATTTCCTAACAATTCCCGTGGTTAGTGCAAAACGTAGTTTTAGCAAAGTCAAACCTATTAAAATGTATTTGCGCTCCACAATGGCACAAGAAAGGCTCAATATTCACTCGCGATACTCTCGATTGAAAATGAAATTGCAAAGAAACTGGATATTGGAGAAAATTTAAAAACGTTTGTTTATGCCAAATCAAGGAGAATACATTTTTGTGTTTGAGTTTTGTGTTTTAATGTACAATTCCTATCGAAAAGACAAGACAATTTATAACCATCCTAAAACGAAATATCACAGTGTCAAAGACGCAAGACTGCTGACAGTGCTGACTGTATATAAACACTAGTTGCTCTGTGAACATTAGACCTCGCGCTCAGTAAGTTAAATTGACCTGTTGTTATTTTACCTAAAAAATTAATGAATAAATAATTTATCAATTTGAAATGTCTAGAAAAATCCTAAATATACAGAGAGCTTTCTGTCCTATCGTACCGTGACTTGTCGTCCTGGAATGTGAGTGTGAGCGCTGTTATCAGTTCTGGCTGCCGTCGTTACGCCAATCCAATCAACCCATCAGAGAACATTCTGTGTTGTCTTGTTGGCGAAAAATCGGTGTGTTGAAATTAACAAAATGAACTACCATAATGCTGATTTCCTACAAACTTCATTTCTGACTTTTCATGATTTTATAAATCAATTTCTTCTCAATAATATTTGTTGCAATTTTTATCATCAGACTAAAAAAGAAAAATGCAAGAAAAAAATGTTTTCTATCAATAACTCCAAACTAGAATCATGGTCTCAGCTTATGGAAAGAAAAAGTTAGTAGACAACTGTCTACTAACGTTGATGGAAAGATACATTTTCAAGATGTTCGAAATTTTTGAACGGTTAGTATTCTAATCCACTAGACAGCTGATTTATGATGAATAATTTATTGTATAGTCTGATTTTTACGGTAATATTGGTGTTCGAATGAAACTCCTTTTCCTTTTGTATTATCTTTAAAATACAACATTTAAAAAAAAACCTCATGTATATGTCGACGCAAAATATTCAAAAAGGACATACCTGTCAAATTTCATGAAAATCTATTGCTGCGTTTCGCTGTAAATGCGCAACATATAAACATTTGAACATACAGAGAAATGCCAAACCGTCGACTTGAATCTTAGACCTCACTTCGCTCGGTCAATAATTAGTTTATTTCACTTCGTATATTGTGACTGTGAATATAATAACAAGTAGTGAGTGAGAGATCCGTGATGCTATTAAGCTGGACAACATTGAATTAAAAATAAAAAAAATGAAGCTGTGCACTCCATAGCTGTTTGCATGATATATACACATCTCAAGAGCTCAACCCAAATGAAATGGATTACGGAATAATAACAATAGAGAGGAAGCCGAAGACCGTTACCGTCCTGTTACAGTTATTTCGTAAGTCAAACGAAATCAAAATAATTGATTGTCCTAATGTTGTTACAAAATTTGTTGCAACGTCAAGTACAATTACAATATTATAAATACTTATAAGATCAATATAAAACATAGAAATTACTATAGTAACTGAATTGAAAACAATAAATTTTCCTGTACGTCCATAGAACTATGTTATTACAGTAAACTTAAGGATTTAACCTTTTTTACAGGAAAAGCTGTGTAAACTATGCTTTTTTAAAAACTCGACCTCCAAAAATTAGTCTATAGAGATATTATATTGAGTCAATTAACAGTACACGTTCTTGAACGGTCTACTGTTACATGGATAATGAATCTCCAATGTACACTCCAGTGTCTCCAGTGTACAACTTGCCATGCAAATCGCATTTCTTTGACCTCTTAATTCTGCCAACATCACATCAAAACGTTCCCATATTTTTGCGCCACTCTGTATTTCATATTTCAAGATGGTCCTTTCATATCTTGCATAAATGAAGACACTTCAAGTCCTCAATAAAATGAATGAAGTCTAGAAAGATCATTCCAGCAATTTCATTCAATTCAATTATTTAGAACTTCATAATCAATTAATTATACCCTCTTATTCAATATTATTCCAAATCAACCAATTGGATTTTCTCGACTTGTAAAAAAAATATTCACTATCATTTAAATAAGACGCTATAGGCAGACCTGCAAATTTAAATCTTAGCCTTGCAAAATGGGTGTTGCAGCCAGAACTTGTGTTAAGAACCGGTTTTCTACCCGCTATGTAAGTTGAACTAAACACACAATTTCTCCCCGGATTGTGGGTTGGAAGTGTACACACCATTTCTCCCCGGTTTGTGCAGTGAAAGTGTACACACATTTCTCCCCAGTTTGTGCAGTGAAAGTGTACACACATTTCTCCCCATTTTGTAGGTTTAATGCGTAATTTTTTTTTCAAGTCAACATAAAAAAATGTCACAATTGTATTAAAAACATATTAATATAACTTCTAAAACAAAAATTGAAACTCTAACATGTGTGTAGTGTAAATCAGCCTCCCCGCATTGTATGTTCATTTCTCACCTCCCCATTTGTGTCCTTGTTCCAGTATGTGTGTGTGTGTGTGTGTGTGTGTGTGTGTGTGTGTGTGTGTGTGTGTGTGTGTGTGTGTGTGTGTGTGTGGTGTGTGTGTGTTGTGTGTGTGTGTGTTGGAACAAGGTATAATACGGGGAGACAATCAAGTATACACAGCACATTAAGGGGAGGTGTGTACACTAAGGGGAGACCCCGTAGTGTCACTGCTCAATTTTAGTAAAAATCACTTCTACATGCTTAAAACCATGTAAAAACGTAATAAAAAAAAATCTCCCCATTATGTTAGTACTCCACCTAATTGGGATACACTCCAGTTTCCAAAATTGCCACCACGTTGTGCTACGATCGCTAATACACACTTACACAAAACTCATTTACGGATTGAGCATACAATGCGGGGTACTTGCATATCCCTGCATATCTCCATTGTCTCCTTCACTGTTCGAAGTAACTGGTTTGCTATGGGGCTTGCCGTGAATTTATGAATCAGCAACTTATCTCCTTTTTCGTTCAGACTCATTGAGTCACAGCTTAGCGAATTCATAGTTTATTTTTCTGTTCATTCACTTGAGACATGAGAAGGGAGGGAGGAAACATGCTGCCAGAATGTATTGTGGTACTGATTTTTTAGTTATTTGGTACAAATAGTCTGAAAATGATCCTTCACAAAAAAATACCCTCTGCTAACCTTACAGTGTTAAAAATACCTGTTTTTTTCTCCATATAACTCAAAAACATTTCATAGTGAAAAAATCCAGAACTGTTTCCAAGAGAATAAAATCCTCTACAAATCAACGCCAAATTAGGTTCATCACAATCAATGGTGACTTGGTAACACAATTTCCCGAGAATTTCCCGCATTGAATTTGGGTTATTGCTAGAATGATGCGAATGGGAGGCTTGTTAAGATTCAAGAATAGCACGTCAGTAAGTTTATATTCTTGAACAGGCTTCACTGAGAATTCACTTACTGTTTTAGAGAAGCGGATGCCTCAAACTTTGCTAACCTAACATTGTATCTCAAGATCAGGATAGCCTATGATAAAATGAAATTTGTCTCTTAGTTTCTCTCCATATTGACATTTTCTTCTGTGTCTGTCAATCCTTGCAAAAACTCTCTTGTAAACCTTGGATTGAATATTTTACTTGTGTACGGCATGCTCACTTTTTGTGAAAAGACGTTGTTTCAGAGAAAAGATTTAGTAATCATACCCTGCTCAAAAAAAAAAAATAGTAGTCACAACACCTTTTCCAATTTTATTTGAGAAAGTAAAAAGTTAATTTGAGAAAGTATCAATTGTATTTGAGAATAGTCACTTGTAATTGAGAAAATGTCAGATGTAGCCTAAATGAGAATAGTCAATTGTATTTAGGAAGTCATCACACATGTAATTGAGAGTAGTGAATTGTATTTGAGAAATCGTCAAATGTGAATGAGAAGATATCATATCATGAGCAGACATTTGAAAATGAGAAAATTTTCCAATTGACATGTCGTGACTCTTCTGTAGACTACAGTACAGGTTTGATTTGAGCAGGAAAGGATACTGTACTACGTACACAGTATTCCATAGGCTTTGTATGTGTGAAATTATTATTTTCAATTGTGAAATTTATTTCCCCTGTACTGTTCACGAATGATTAATGAGAATCATTTCTATGTATGTATTGGCAACACGACTTTTGTCTCCAAACATTTTAACTTGATGAAGATCAAATTCTCTATGTTCACGGCGCAATTGAACTTTATCATCAATCAATTGAATCTCTTGATCAAGCAATTCGGTAACTCTCCAATGGATTTTGGGGCTCAAAAATATTTTTTTATTTAAAAACTAAACGTTTCATTTGAATATAAAATATATTATCATATTATTTTTTATGAGTACAGTTATGGAAAATAAAAGTATTGGTTTTTTAAAATCATTCCCCAATTACAACTGACAACTTTTCGATTTCAAATCGTATGTTCTCAAATTAGGAGTTGATAGTGAGCTGTTGAACGGAGCGGTCGCAGAATTGTTTTGCTCTCTTATCTCAAGTTTCCGGACGGGTCGTGCCTAATCGGTTCATTTAGTGCATGTTTAACCTAAAACGTTCTTTCGTAATAAATTGAATTATCAATTTGTTATTTATTTGTGAAATTGTTTTCAAGTGAATCGAAATATTCAAAGTTTAAATTAATAAAAACAGTATCCAACAATACTTTCCACCAGACGGTAGTGCTAAAAAGAGACCTAGAGCTAAAAGTTCTTTCGTAATAAATTGAATTATCAATTTGTTTTTTATTTGTGAAATTGTTCTCAAGTGAATCGAAATATTCGAAGCTGAATGAATAAGAACAGTATCTAACAATACTTTTCACCGGACGATAGTGCTAAGAAGAGTCCTCGTGCTAAAAGTTCGCCTGAGCTCGAAGAGATGGAACAGAAAAAGCGTGCTCCAGACCCAAGTGTTAAAGCTTCCGGTAATGTGAACTCAGACTTTATTGAATCACTATTTGACCGTTTTGAAAAGCGGTTTAGTAAGGCTATGGATGAAAAACTCGCGCTGCTAGCTACAAAGGTGGATTTAAATGGTCTAATTGAAAAAGTGAATAAACTCTCTGTCGAGAATTAACAGTTAAGAAATCAAATTGTTGCTCAAAAAATTCAGAATAATCTCATAATCAGGAAGATGGAAAATTTTGAAAATAGATCGAGAAGGAACAATATAATTTTTCGCGGGCTGAAATATGAATGTGCAACAGTGGATTACGTGAGAACTGTCAAAGACTTTTGTGTGAGTCATTTGGGGGCACGAGCAGGTACCTGGGTTAATCGAGCACATGCATTGCGCAAGAAAATAGATAACGGGCCAATCATTGCGCATTTTCCGGACGATCAGGACATCCATTTCATCACGAGAAACAGTAGGAAGCTGAAGGGTACACAGTTTGTGATTCATAAAGACTTTGCTTTCGACACAAGAAAACGACGATCAAAGCTTTTCCGGGTGCTTGGCGAGTTGAAGAAACAAGTTCCGGGAGTGAGAGGAGAGTATCGGTTGAAGTGGATCGTTTAATCGTGAATAGTCGGGTTTTCACGCTGGATGAGGTGAATGGACTGGTCTCGGAGGGAGAGGATGGGCTGCAGAAGATCGGGAGCATGTTCGATGAGAGTGTGATGCGGGCCGTGAGCGGGAGCATGTGTGATGAGGAGGAGCGAGGCGGCGAGGACGAAGACCGCAACCGCATAGATAACGCCGTCAGTCCGTGTGAGAAGGACAGTTGAGTATAGTAGCGTACAATGTGGCTGGATTAAGTGGTAAGATTGTTCAAGTATATAATTTTATTTGTAATTATGATGTTTTTGTACTATTGGAGACGTTTGTTGAAAGAGGAAAGCAATTGTATTTTGAAAACTGTTTTCCAGATTACAATTTATACTGGGAATTCGCAGTTGGAGAATCAAACTGAGGTAGAGCAAAGGGAGGAAAGTTAATAGAAATTAGTAAAAGAATAGAGAGTTTTTGTAAGGTAATCGATGCGCTTGAGAGGAAAGTTATTCACATGAATGCAGGACAACGGGATGAATATTATATAGTTCCAATTTACCTGAGTGGTGGAGGAGACATGGAATGGGAGAGAGAATTCAATACATTATGGGAGTTTATGATAGTGCAAGAGCATAATAGAAATAATATGATTTTAATTGGAGATTTTAACGGTAGAATAGGAAATGGACAGGACATGTCGGAATTAACAGATGTAATAGAATTGGGAAATGCACTGAGTAATAAGCAAGAGTCAAAGGATGAGGTGATTAATATGAAAGGTAAGAAAATATTGGAGTTCTGTGAGGTTTTTAATTTCATCATTATGAATAGAAGGATAAGTGGAGATAGGTGGGGAGACTTTACTTTTATAGGCAGAGGGGCTTCCGTAATAGATCTATGTTGCATGGCTGTCGAATTAGCGCAAATAGTTGGAAAATTTTCTATTGTGCCAGAATTTTTATCTGATCATTTCCCAATTGAAGCTACGCTAATCACGGTTGATACTCTAGAAAGAGAGAGCACAATTTTACCACTCTTACCGAAGTTGAAATGGAAGGAAGCGAGGAAGAATGAATATATATCTAAACTCACCAATGCTTGTAGAGAAATAAATGGTCTTCCCGAGAGTAGTGAAGAGACTTATGAAGTATTGAATAATCTTGTATAAAGAGCTGCAAATTATGTGCCCCAACCTGATAGAAAGAGAGAAGGATGGAGAGAAAAGTGGTTCGACAAAGAGTGTGCGGTTATGAGAAAGCGAGTGTTCAGCCTATTAATGTGTTTAGAAAATCAAATTCGGAGCAGGTGAGAGAAAATTATATGAAGGTAGTAAAGGAATACAAACTGCTATGTAAGAGTAAAAGGCAAGCGTATTACAGCGATATAAAAGAACAATTCAGAAGAGTCAAGGATTCCAGTGATTTGTGGGCTCTGATAAAGAAATTCAAGTGTAGAGAGTTCAAGATTTCGGGAACTGTGAGTGCTGAGGATTGGGTTGAACACTTCAGACGAGTGTTTGGATCAGTTTGCGGGGTAGTCACATATTATGCGGCGAGGAATGTTGAAGATCAAACTCTTGACAAAGACATAGATATGAATGAATTGGAAAGTGCCTTCAAGACAATGCGCAACAATAAGGCTCCAGGTGATAACAGAGTTCCTGCTGAGTTTTACAAGAATGCGTCAAAAAATTACAAAGAGATTATTTTGACTTTTTCCAATGCCATCGTCAGAGGTGGACAGATACCAACAGGGTTTCCACGTTCAATTATATTTCCATTGCATAAAAAAGGTGATGAAGTGAATAATTATAGAGCCATATCTTTTATAAATGCTTTTATAAATGCTGTCGCTAAAGTATTTTCATTTATTTTACTGAGAAGGTTGCATTTGTGGGAGGAAAGAGAAAAGATTATTAAAGAGAATCAGTGTGGCTTTCGGAGAGGTTATTCGGCTACTGATAATATTTTTGTTCTATTCAATATAGTAATGAAAACGTTGAATAGACCTACAAAGACATCTCCCCTACCCAGCATGGGTGTGTTCAAAATGGCGTCCCCCTTCCCTAGTGCCCCCACCAATAGGAAGCAGGTGTCCCCAACGGTTCCCCAGCGGCGGCGGCGGCCATCTTTGTTTTAGCAGGTGTTAACTGACATCTGCTGCCCCAGTTAACACCTGCTTAATTTGCATATTAAAAATATCCCCACATTTAAAATCTTTAAAATCTCTCAAACTACAATACTAGCGCTAAACTCTCAAACCACACTACTAGCGCTAAACTCTCAAACCACACTACTAGCGTTTGGTACAAATTAAACTATGTCCTTGTTTTCCTCCACCACAGGAAGAATGAAAAAAAATACATTTCATATTTGTTCGTATGAGATGTCATTTTCCCCACACTATGCTGTAAAAGGAATGGTGGCGCTTTTTTTAATGTGCTTTCCCCATATTGAGAAAACTCTAATTGAATGTTGCTATAATAGGATGTAGAATAGATCGGGCTAATCTACATACTACTATAGTTATTCATTACAAAGTGTTAATCAACATTAGGCCTATTGCACAACAATATGTTCCTTGTTTTCCTCCACCACAGGAAGAATGAAAAAAATTACATTTCATATTTGTTCGTATGAGATGTCATTTTCCCCACACTATGCTGTAAAAGGAATGGTGGCGCTTTTTTTAATGTGCTTTCCCCATATTGAGAAAACTCTAATTGAATGTTGCTATAATAGGTGTAGAATAGATCGGGCTAATCTACATACTACTATAGTTATTCATTACAAAGTGTTAATCAACATTAGGCCTATTGCACAACAATATGTTCCTTTTTTCCACCACCACAGGAAGAATGAAAAAAATTACATTTCATGAGAATTGTTATTTTTCCCACACTATGCTGTAAAAGGAATGGCGGCGCTTTTTTTAATGTGCTATCCCATATTGAGAAAACTCTAATTGAATGTCACTCAGTTATTCAATACAAAGTATTAATCAACATTAGGCCTATTGCACAATCAATGATGGGAATGGGTTTTTTTTTTTTTTTTTTTTTTTTTTTTTTTATTTAATTTTTCATATATTCCTTTCTTCTTCTAGAAGAACAAGAGGTGATTTACCTTCTCGTTGTACACACTTCAGATAGAGTTTTTGTTTGTTGAAATCCTCAAGTGTTTGAAGATTCAATACACTCAGAAATTTCTCAGGTAAGTAAACTTCGCAATAATAGTCACCATTGCTGTCATGATCGTATAACCTCATTATGATTCGCTGACCCTGTTGTGTTCTCACTAATCTAGCGTGTACAACACGGTACCACGAATCATGGTCAAGATCTTTGAGTGAGACCGTTGGATATTCAGTTTTCGAAATATAATTGAATGACTTCATACTAAAAAGTCTATCATTTCCAGTGTTGCTTCTATGGTGTTCCATAATAATAATAATAATAATAATAAAAAGCTTACCGCGATCGTGTGCAAGAATAACAAA